>NC_061525.1:10977500-11205000 GCF_022379125.1 Scophthalmus maximus
TGTTGAATTCCGGGCAAGAAAAAGACACACACAGGATTTGTTATGTGAGGGAAATGCACATGCAGTGCGTGGTTACTTAATATATGAAAACTGTCCTGTGATCATTCAAGAAATGATATGGTTCAGTACTGATGCAGCCTGGTGGCATAAATAACATTCCGTTATTTCCATTAAAAGGCTACAGAGACATGAGCTCCTGACAGGGTTGGCGCAGCCTTTCATCATTCCAGTGCCATTATTTCAGAAAAGCTCCATTTCATTTTGTGATTGATACCTGGCTGGCAGCTCCAGCAATCTTGGTCAGACTCTTGGATTTTTGCAGCAGGCTCTCATAAAGGCTATGATGCTATTTACTGTATTAATTCAAAGCTTTCAGTTTTGTTTTTTACCCGGTGTCTCTCCTTTTTCCCCCCCATGTCTGTCTCACATGCAGGACCTGGAAACAGATCTACAATGGAGCGGCTGGTTCTGTGCGTGCTGCTGTGTGCAGCTCTGGTGAAGGGGTACAGCTGCCCTGGCCGCTGCATCTGCCAGCACCTCTCCCCCACTCTGACTCTGCTCTGTGCTAAGACTGGCCTGTTGTTCGTGCCCCCCACCATCGACCGCAAGACCGTTGAGCTGCGACTCACGGACAACTTCATCACCATCATCCGCAGGAAAGACTTTTTCAACATGACTAGTTTGGTCCACCTCACCTTGTCCCGCAACACCATCAGCCAGATAACGCCCCACGCCTTTCTCGGCCTGCGGTCCCTGCGGGCGCTGCACATGGATGGAAACCGCCTCAGCGCGATAAAGAGCGACCACTTTAAAGGCCTCATCAACCTGAGGCACCTCATCCTCGGAAACAACCAGATTCACCAAGTGGCCCCCACCTCCTTTGACGAGTTTGTGTCAACCATAGAAGACTTGGATCTTTCCAATAACAACCTGCGCACCCTTCCCTGGGAAGCTATAGCCAGAATGACCACCATTAACACGCTCACACTGGACCACAACCTGATCGATCACATCGGAGTGGGAACCTTTACGCTGCTCACCAAGCTGGTCCGTCTGGACATGACCTCTAACAGGCTCCAGAAGCTGCCACCGGACAGCCTGTTCCAGCACGCACAGGTCCTGTCAGACGCCAAGGGCTCCAGCTCGTCCACCCTGGCAGTGAGCTTTGGCGGAAACCCTCTTCACTGTAACTGTGAGCTGCTGTGGCTCCGCAGGCTGACGAGAGAGGATGATCTGGAGACCTGCGCCTCTCCAGAGCACCTCATGGACAAATACTTCTGGTCCATCCAAGAGGAGGAGTTTATCTGTGAGCCTCCGCTGATCACCAAACATCTCGCCACTAAGCCCTATGTGATGGAGGGGCAGGGTGTGACGCTCAAATGCAAAGCAGTGGGTGATCCAGACCCAGACATTCACTGGCGGTCACCCGACGGCAAGCTGGTGCATAATAATTCCCGCACCATCCTGTATGATAATGGCACCCTTGATATTCTCATCACTACGCTGAAGGACAGCGGGGCATTTAATTGTGTGGCGTCCAATGCCGCAGGCATCGCCACAGCTGCTGTTGAGATCAACATGATCCCCTTACCCTTGTTTGTTAACAACACGGGCCACATGCGTGAGGACCCAGGCCTCTCAGACATCACCACCTCCTCCAAATCTGGCAACGACACCAAGGGCTACGACAAGCAGGACAGGAGGGTGATGGTCACGGAGCTGACCTCCTCCTCCGCTGTGATCCGTTGGCCATCTGAGCGCCATATCCCTGGCATCAGGATGTACCAGATTCAGTACAACAGCACAGCAGATGATACTTTGGTGTACAGGTAAGCCTTGGTGGAGTGGGTTGATGAGGAGGATGGTAGAATAGGGACACGAGAAAAGGTGAGACATCTCCAGTGACCATCTGCTTAATGACACGATGGTCCACTAAGGCAGACTGACAAATTCCAAAGATGCAAAATGATTAAGTATGTCCAATAATAAGCAGAACCCCCATAGTGAAGTCTTGGGGACAATCTGAGGAAGACATTTTTTTTGATTGCTCTGTTGTGTGCATAAAATATACAGTATAAATAAGATGTTTACAGATTTTAGTAAAATATTTCCATTACGATATTTAAGTAAACAGGGTGAATAAATTGTGGAGTTCAGTCTGAAGAAATAAAGGGCCTTTTCAGCATCATTAAAACATAATATGACAATAAACAATAACACAAGGCCAATTACTTCACTGCATGTAACTTTTTTATATCATTAACAAGTGTCTGCATTAATTGGTTCCAACACAAAGTGTGATTAGATGTGGTTGTCTAATGATAATGCTCGGGTGTAGTGGTGGAAGGAGTGTTCAGGTCATTCATCAGCAGCAAGTGAAAGGAGCAAGACCACGCTATAAAAATCCTTAATTACAAGTAAAAGTCCTACATTCAAAAAAGAAAATTTAATACGGAAGTATTATCAACATTGTAATTAGGGTCGCCCCCCTCCAAAGCAAAGCAGAAGGAGATCGAAGAGAGTTTTGCTTCACTTATTCTTTCTTTTTTATTCTACTTTTCTCTAATCTTCGCATTATATTAAAAATATTGGAAAGGTTTGGGCCAAATCCTATATATACATTTGGGAAGTTTAATCCGTGTAATCTTGTCAAAGGTTTTGTTTGTAAAATCAAAATCTGAAAAGTAGGTAATATATAGCTCTATAGTGAAAGCAGTGGATTAGAGAATACAATCAGTATACTAAGTACAAGAACTTCAAAATTGTACCTTGTATCTCTACTTGGCAGCATCAAGGACAAGGTCAATATAAACAAGTATCTGCAATATACTGTACAAGTTAATTTGGAATGTGTAATATACATATGTATGAAGTGCGTATATAGAGAAAAATGAACCCTCAGTTATAATTAAAAGCTGAGTCAATCTTGTGCAGAATGAGCTCGCTCTCTAAAAAAGCTGAATAAAAACCATAATTTGCAAACCTTATTAAAATATGTATAAGCTTGATGTGTTTCTTATGCAATATATGCGCACATACTGTAAAGTGAATCTAGTATGCTTAGAAGCGTTTCAGGGTTTATGTATTCATGGAGTGAGTTAATAATAGTGGTCGGCTTCCTTTTTTTTTGTTAGGTTTTTATCAGATATAATGAGTTGCTCTCCTGTATAATTTTCTCATCCAGTTTAGGACACGGAGCTGAGTGTTGTTTTGTCTTTAGGTGGTACATTATTACCTACAAATGATAACCATCAAAGTCTCCCTTCAGGGAAAAGGAACAAGCTTCTAATTATATTGACGCCAGTGTTGACCTGAAGACAATGCCTTTCTCCTTCGCATTGTAATCTTGCGGTTGCCAAAAAATTTGACCTTAGGTCTTCACACATCCAAACTGCCTTCACATCACGCGTCACTTGTCCTGCAGCCGGCAGCTGTCGTGCCACATTCTTAAGACAGTGAGTCTCTTTTGCCTTGTTTATCACTTTGGGGTTTACCTTTCACTGTCAAAGCCCAACAGAGCAACTTCTCATTGCTACTTTATACTGTAACATATTCTCTCATAAATCAGCTTTAATGGAGTATGGCGCTTTTTATGCTTGTCTACCAAAATGAGTGATATTTCATGCCAGAGCTGCAATGGCCCTGTTGTCTTTTTTGTTGTGTGGAACGGACACCTTTGTGTGATTTAATACACCCTATGCAAATCAGTGCATGTGGGTGTTGTAATACTGATGATTAATCCTCTCTACCTTCACCACTGCATCGTGTTTCTTCTCTTCGCAGAATGATCCCATCCACCAGCAAGAAGTTCTTAATCAATGATCTGGCTGCAGGGCGGGAGTATGACCTTTGTGTGCTGGCGGTTTATGATGACGGCATCACATCATTAACAGCCACACGTGTGGTTGGCTGCGTGCAATTCCACACGGCCAATGAGGTCAGCCAGTGTCGCTTCATGCACAGCCAGTTCCTGGGAGGCACCATGATCATCATCATCGGTGGGATCATTGTTGCTTCCGTGCTGGTGTTCATCATCATCCTGATGATCCGTTACAAGGCTTACAGCAGCCCAGAGGACGGCAAGACCAAGGTCATCTCCAGCATGCAGTCCCAGACCAACGGAAGCCAGCAGCGGCTCCAGCGCTCCGCCTCCAAGCAACCCTCCGACGAGGGCCAGCATGAAGCACACGTGCCCAAAGAGTGCATGGCGCTGGTGCTGCAGGTGGACCACGAGAAGAAGGAGGATCGAGCAGCCACCACTGCCATCCTGGAGGTGGAGCTGCCTCCACTGACTGTAGACAAGCTGAAGAGAAGAACCAGCCTGGACGCACAGCGCTCTGGTCCGCCGTCTGAGGACACGCAGACAGACAGTAGCCTGACAGGCTCCACCATGTCCCTGTGTCTCATAGGTCCCAGTGCTGGCACCAAGGAGGCTCCCAGGCTCAAGGACAAGAAGAGTGCCCTGGCTAACATGGGCTTGCTCCCCAATGAGCTGGCACGAACTAGGCACAGGTTCTCTTTTGACGGTGGGGATTACTCCATATTTCAGAGTCATAGTTACCCACGCAGAGCGAGGACGAGGTGGCACAAGTCCACCAACCAGCTCAACGTAGAGTCATCGCCGCTCGCCAACAGGGGAGTTACATTCAGCAGCACTGAGTGGATGCTGGAGAGCACAGTCTGAGGAAAGCACTGTAGCTGAAAAACGGCTCAGCCACACGCGCGCACACACACACACACAGAAATATGTCTACATGCCATATAATGCACACTTTTCCTGCACACAGAAAAACAATTGACACAAGCACATACACATGCAAACTTTCTGTGAGTTGCTGGAGAACAACGCAGTCTCCCTCCATCCTGCCTCCCCGTCATATTCCCAGAGAGGTTTGTTGGCCATGTCCTTTCTTTATGCAGCAGTGCCTTATTCTGAAAAAAATGTACGAATGGAGGATGCTGCTCACTGTGGTCATAAATCTTTCTCTCTATCATTGCGTCCCACCCTGATAATGGGAAGCGATTATTTGGATTTTTAATTTTCTCCTTTTTCTGTGACATGCCAAGGGGGGTGTGGCGTTTGGATGTATGTAACTGTTTAACTGTTAAAAAAAAAGGAAAAAAAATGTTCATCATAACTGTAAAGTGAACAGCCAGGTATCCTGTTATGTCAATCATGTTTTTGGGTTCTTTCAGAGAAAAAAAGAAAAAGACTTTTGCACACAAGACACGAGATACAAGGACAAGTATCACCACCAGTCTATACAATAATATTAATTCAAAAAAAGAAGAGAATTTTACAAATGCCAGTTTCTAATGTTAATGTAGAGAGGACGGACCTGGAAACCTGCCATGGATTCCTCTCTGGCAGTCGGACTATATGATGTTTAATAGGTATTGTTTCAGATGTGACTGTATATTAATCGGTACTGTATCTGGCTGGACTAGATAAAAAGACAACAGACAAAAAAGACATATATAAGTATATTAAAACATTGGTGTATGTGTACTAACTATGTAAGTAAGTAAGTCATATGTCACATGACTTTTTGCAAAGCATTTGGGTGTTGGCTGCAAGTTTTTACATTAAAAACCTGTGTCATCACACCTCTCCCTATTTAGTATGTCAAAGTTTGGACCATTTATTCCCTTGCGAAGGGTATTAAATTTTTGTGTGGGTTAACTGTATAAGTGGTGTTTCCTTCTTGTGCTTTCAGGAGCAGCAGTATATGTCCACTGCAGGGAGCGACACAACGAATTGAGATGATAAATATTTGATTAACTGAGTGCTATTTATAAGGCCTCTGTGAAAGCGGCACGGTGGCCACGGAGCAGAGTGGGTGCGCGGGGGGGGGGGGGGGGGGGGGGGGTGGAACGACGGTGGACATGATAACTGGAAGATGCGATGCTGAATTCAAATGCTGCCAGCTGTTATTTATAAAAAAAGGTGTAACATTGTTTGCTTACCACTAGGGGGACACAAAGCTCTGCAAGGTCCCTAATTACCTGCAGACTGCAGTGAGGACGAATTACTGAGAGTTATTAACAGAAAGTCTGTGTAGCATGCCTCTTAAGAGGAGCTGTTGTCGACAAGTCCATTCTTAAACACACTATAGTATTGACCATTTTCATTGTATATAAATTGTAAATAAATGCTGAAAGACAGGCATGACAGTTGGAAAAGATGCTCTCAGGGTGGAGGGGGGATATTTGTTTGCTGCTACAGAAACCGCCCCTCTTCTGATTACAGCTACTTAAAACAGAGCTGTGTGTACAATAGAGAGATAAAACATGAGGTACACAGACGAGTCACACTGGAAGTTCTCCGTCCTCTTGAATCTGCGATTTGCCTCCTCTCTGAGAGAGACGATTGAGTCTTAAGAACCGGGTCATCCCTTTTTCTTCATCACACAAAACCACTTTTCAGCCAAATTTATTCACATTTTACATAACTTGAAATACTGTTTTGGGTTTTTTTTTTCCAGCTAGAAGACTTAAGTTTAGGTTGTTAGTTCTCGGCCGTCGGCACATCCATCTCCTCATTAAATGCTGATGCTTTTTGGTGTGGAAGTGTGCTGCTGACCGTTTCTCAGCCGCAGGAGAGGTATTTCTGCCGGCTCCTATCTGTAACCATTATTCAACACAAAAATCTGCTTAGGTAGGAGGCGGCTGAGACATCACCCAGGCTTCGAAATTGGCCCAGACAGCCAAACTAGCGCACACTGGGGATGGAGCAAAGCGGGTTGTGTCTCATCAGCAGTTCTGAGTGAGTGCAAGAAACTGTGCCTTGACTTCGTGTCTGTTATTTCCTCCACTGAAGATCCCGTTATATGTTTTTGAACACATAGTAATACTGTATGTGTTTGAAGACGCCAATAAGAACCTGGCTTAGTACGTATAGTTTTTGTATAACAGTCTTGCCCACCATGTCGTCTGCTTTACAATATGATTACTTTTTCCAGAAACCCTGTCCCAACTTTGCTGAGCCTCAAACGCTGATACAAAATTGTGTCATTACCTCCACCAGGGAGGTTATGTGTTCACTGTCCTTTGTTTGTCTGTCTCTCTGCAGGATTACTTAAAACACTACTAGACCAATTTCCATGTAATTTTCAGAGGGGATGTGGCACTATCACTTTCTTTAACCTTTAGGCAAATATCCTGTGTAATGTAAATCAAGACATTATACCGTTTTTGTGGAAAGAGAAACTCTCAAACTGAAGAAAAAAATTTGACTTGTAAATTAGGATTTTGCAAATTGTAGAAACAGCGTTTGTCCTGACACTGATGTTATGTCAACCATTCGACGAGCCTTGCATATTATTGCATATTATTATTATTAGTATTATATTGCAAAAAGTCACAATGAATTGTTTCAGTCAACATGTTACATCATGTTGCAAGAAACAAAGCAGGAAAGGTTTGTATTTTTATTTTCACAACCATAGTGTCTTTTTAGGCTGTCTCTTATATGTGGACCTTTGAGCTAAATGTCAGCATTCTAACATCCCCACAATGACAACTCTATCACTGATGTTGAGCAGGTAATAATATTCAGCATAAGAATGGTAACATTTAGTAATAAGCATTAAACATAAAGTCAGAGGACCAACGTCATTACAATTCACCCTGAGGGCGATCCTATTTTCGACAAAACTTCACTGCAAGTCGTTCGGATATTTGTTGAGCTAATGCTAACTTCATGATGACACTAGAGGAATATTTCAGGATCATCCGGGAGCAATGGAAATCTGTTTACATTTGTTTTCTTGCAATCCTCAGTAGTGGTTGTTATTTCAGTCTGTACCATAGTGATGTACTGACAGACCTTAACCCTGAAATCCCCAGAGCCAAAAATGCAATTTCTTGTTGTTGACTTAAATAGATCTAAGCAGCTATAAATCACTCAACTGTGGATGTGCCCTTTTCCCAAATGCGTATTAACCTTGACAGTGCTTTTGAAAATCTCCATCAACGCTGCAGATTTGACACGTCCAGGAACAAAGTTCAACACGGCCCAGGCTCCGCTGTTTAGAAAGAACACTTGTATCGACTCACACATGGCAAATTGCTTCAGGCTTTCCCCGGTGTACACACACTTTCAAAATGGATTACCAACACATCCTTGAGCATTAGATTACCTAAAAATACCCAGGTGGAAAAGGGCTACTACCTATCACCAGTTTTATCTGGTCTGTAGTCTGACAAGTGCAGCTGGAAGAAACTAACCAGTGACACAGACAACGATGTGTATTGTTTTGTGCTATTCATAAAAGTGTAGTGTCTTTTTTTGGAGTTATTGAATCTTTTTTCATGCATTCAATTTTCCAGTCAGCAGTCAAAGAGCACTCCCACTTTAACCATGCGCAGCAGCTTATTGAGGTTCTGTATAATTTCTGCATCTTGACGTGTACGTTCAAACTGGGACAGGACTGTAGCGACATCTTTGATCCATGGTGGCCTATAAAGAGGAAACCAACCTCTCTTTAGTTCTTTACAAACAGCCTGACTAGTTCTAAAGTCACAAGATCTCAAATCACTTTTGTTTTATGCTGCAGGTTATTTCTGAGTGTGAATTATTAACTGTGTTATCTAGACTTACACTGCCATCTCATTACATTGTTGTATTTGGCTCCTAAACAGACAGAATCTAAATAGGCTGCTAGAAACAGGTTCCCATATTTATTCTACAATATGTCCCAAGAATCCAATGAATATGTCCAATGTGTGACACATGGTATAACATGTATAACCCTTTCTGTGAAAGGGTATGGCAATATTCTATGTTGTCCACAAATCCAATGAAAAAATCATTCCAACATTGTGTTGATTCATAATTTTCTACTTGTCTTCTTGTCTGTCACTCAACTCCAAACTTAACAAATCTATTATTATTTATTTATTTAGAAATAAAGATGAATAACCACTGAGCAGTGGCGTGTTGGGTAAAAAATATTTATACAGGAGGAAATAGTTCATTCGTCTGAGACTATTTTCAGCACCGGAACATTTGGTGTCCTCAAATGAGTTCTTCTGGCAGAAGGGCAGCGGATGTGGGATCAGCGCAAGTGTGACTCATTGACGTTTTGAATAATTTTTGAACAGGGGTCTGAACCGTATGTTTACTTTGTATTTCCAAAAGGTTATTAATGGTTTCTCATGAACTATTTGTCTATGTATGCAGCGTCACCTCCACATTGCACGTGAAAATTGTCTTTTTGATCTCTGAAAGAAAAAGATATATCTACCCACAGCTAGAAATAAATTTATAACGCTTTATCATGCCTTTTCTCTACCTCCCCCCAGTAATTTTTGATCAGTTCCAAAGCTAAATGAAGATTCAACTGCAGACAATTCTTGTATGTCTGGTTTTGGTCTTTTGTGGTATTTGAATGACAATGAGGGAATAAATATGTAACATTTTAGATGTTTATTTTTCACCCAAGATAATGTGCTGCATACAAACATTAAAATTAAAAATTAAAAAGTGCATAAAAACAAATGCACATTCCATGATAATTTGGCGAGAAAAACTGCATAATTTCATATTTTTTCACTTTATAAATTTAAAAAACAAGGTAATTTCAGGACAGAGGATCTTGATGTGAGGCTGAGTCGAGACTTGGTGATCAATCAATGAGCCCGCAGCCGGCAGAATGCTTCATGAGGCAGGTGGTAGAAACCCCACCATCTCTCTTCACGTTGCTGTAATGTGCTTCAACCCACTGCAGAGGTGATGAGATATTGCTCCACTGGTCACCAACAGAGAGGACTGACAGCACAGGGCAGTTGATGTGTGACAGAATACCATACAGGGGGCCCTGCGGAGAAGCTCTCTGTGCAGTTAAGGGGAACAAAAGGAATCTGCAGTGGTTTTCCTGGTCATTACCTGAGCGGCATGTCGGTCCACATCCTTGCATCTCCGTCAGCAAAACTATCACGTGAGCTCTCCTGACCTGCTGCTTTCCCGTTTTTTCACCTCTTTTTTTTTAAGTTCAGCCCCGACTCCGAGTCTTTCTGGAGGTCCCGTTTTCGCTTTCTGCGACTGTGACTTGTCCTCTTGCTTTCCCCATCATCGCTGCCCCCTGAGCTGCTGTCATCTCTCCCTCTGGTTTTCGAACTTTTCTTGTTTTTATGTCGATTTTTAGACCTTCTCCTCCCCTGCTTGTCTTTGCTAGCGCTGCTGTCATCGCTGCTGTCACCACTGTTCGAACAGTTTGCTTTCTTTCGCTTTGCGTCCTCGTCTTTTTTCTTCTTTTTCTTCTTCTTCTTTCGAGAGTCTTTTTTGGAGTGTTTTGATAAGTTTTCTTCTGTATCCGACTTGGATTTTTTCATTTTGTGGCGCCCCAGCTTCTTTGTTCTTTCACTATAAAAATAAATTGAACAAAATAAACAAAGGATAGAATTATCTTGCGGTCATTCCCATGTTTATCAATGCAATAATTGAGTTTGAATTTTGGTTTAATGACATTCACTATGGTCCTTAAAGGGGCAGTAAGTGATTCCAAAGCAATACAGAATATCTCAACCACTGTGACATCAATTTTGACAGCTCAAAACACATTTATTTTTTCAAAAAACAAAAAAAAATCTAGTGACACCTAATTTAGTGAAGGTGCAGAGTTAATTCACTGGAATGCCCCTTTAAAATTTGAGTTGCACATGTTTCTTTGTTGGTGCAGCGCTGCAGTTTTGCTTACCCGTCACTTTTGAACTCCTCAGGATAAAGCTCCTTGAAGCCACTATGTCCCCATCTGTGTTGTGAACACAATTTACTTTCAACTGTTGGGATTTTCCAAGTCATTTTTCAGTAATGCTGAAACAAATGTACTGGACCATATACTGAACCTGTCAGGATCGTTGGCCTCAAATTCATACAGCTTGCGAGTCCAGTATCGAGCCTCTCTGTCGTCGTGTTCAGACGCTCGCTCTCGGCTTCGACCCAGGTCTCTCGTTTGATCTGCCACCCGATCGCAGTGCATATGCCCCCTGAAAAACAACCTTTATTAATAAACCAGCGAGCCAACATGCAGTAACAGCTCTCTAGAGGAAGAACTTCGTTAAGAGAGACGCTCCCAAATGAGTTTTGGTATCACTTGTGCGTGGCTAAATTTGAACTGGGACATTCACTGTTCCTACCTTGCACACTCGGTGTCTGATACATGTTTGTGGGACTTTTGGACCTCCCAGCCTCGCATCTTCCACATGTCTGTCTCCTCCTGGATCTGCAGTGGGTTGGTGACAGTAAGTACATTTAGAGCTGCCCAGATACACACACACACGCACACATACACACTGCATTATTTGAATTCATCAAAAGCAAAAGTATGAAAGGATTCCAATATTTACAGAGGTTGTGTACACTCTTCAACACTTGTGGGTTAAGACAAATACACCTGCAAAACAGTTTGTGCGCATGTTCAAGGCTGCCAAATAGCAGTGTCACTTACAGTACAGCAAATCGTTTAACAACACATAATGATATAGGAGATAGAAACAGACACTTTACAGTTTTCTAACATTTTCTGGAACAGGAAAAGAATCAACAGTGTGGTCTTGTTGCCAGTTGATATATTCAGGTAGTCTACCCTCGGGCAACAAAACTACATCCTCACACATTAACCACACAGTTGCATCAACGCCTCTTAACATTAACTTGATCACTATGACTTTCATGGGGACAGGATTTATTGCTGGGCTGTTACATTAGACTGTATTAGTTTCCGCTTGCTTAATCTAATTAAACTGAAAACAGAGCTGCCCTCGAAACGGATGTTATTGTGTTTCCAACTCAGCGACTCTTTGTTGTGACTGGTCACACACACACACTCTCACTCTCTCTCTCTCTCTCTCTCTCACACACACACACTCTCTCTCTCACACACACACACACACGTTCTCAGGCGCACCTTGTTGTGGGCATCTGTGTGGCGGATCACGTTCCTCAACAAGGTCTTCCCCAACGGCTGCTTGGACATGTCGACACCTGCCACGAAACTCATGTAAGCATTCACAGACAAAACCGGAAATGTAGTAAATAATAATAAATAAGGCGGAAATAGCTGCTAATGTTCGATATACATGGTAGCGCTCACCTGTTAGCCTAGCTCGCTAGCTAGCGCTGTTGGCAACAGTTAAGTCGAAGCTAAAAGAATTAAGCAGGTTAAAATATACTTCTTGCATCGTCTCCAAACAACATGACACCGCTGCTACCAATACGCGTTCACCACCGCTTTCGTAAACGTATACAAACTGTACCAAAACGAGTATCATTCAAGAAGAACCACACACAGCTCACAGGCCACCAGCACTTCCGCTTTTCTGGTATACGTAACGTTGACGCACAGTCTGAGCTGTGATTGGTCTGACGGTCTGCCAATCATCGTGGGAGAAGATTTGAATCCTTCTGAGAAGCAACGTCAGCTTTACAGCTTTGATTTATAGAACTATGAATCATTAAATTATCAGTATTTGTTGAAAATCTTGAGTGTAACACGAAACCCACAGTTACAGCTAAATACATTGGTTTTACATCAACATTGAGTCGAATGCTGGAATCATCACTCCATTCTCCTACACCTCCTCGCTCCTGTCATCATTAACAGGAGCAGCAAAACAAAATAACAAACGATAGATGGATGATGACAAATATGTTGCAGGTAAAAAAAAATATCTAGATACAATTTTGCTGTAGGATTTTTTTTCCCTAAGAAAAAGAGATTGAGGAGTCAAGGCACTGTAAGGAGGACGTTGATGTTGGTAGACAGATTATAGGTTTCAATCAAGAAGTCCAGTCAGCTGTCAGATACATGTATGAAGCTGTTCCACGTTACCACTGAGTGAGGAGATGACTTAGTGACCCCTTTAGAAGTCAAAGTTTCCTCTTCTCTCTTGTAATATATGACCTTATTTTAGAGAACTGCAATTTGGACGTAAAGTGGTTGTGGTTTTTAGAATTGGCACAGTTGAGTCTTGAAGCAGAATTGTCATCAGTCTTAATATCACTATTTTTAAAATGAAGTTAGACTTTGTTAGATGTTTTATTTCCCCCCAAGACTCTTAGGCTTGTCAAATTTTAGTACCCACCAATGTGGACAGGTTTTGACACAAATTATAGCTGACTGACAAAAAGTAGAAAAGATCTCCTTTTAAGAAAAAGATCATTTTTAATAGTTATTTTCTCTCAAAATAGATCATTGTTCGAACCTCACATTATCAAGGCCTTTTAGTCTTTGTTGATTCAGATGATCAAAGCAGATTTGAATCAGTTATGTCAGAGTATACATGTGTATTTTGCTGTCCAGTTTTTTTTATATACTTTTACTTTATGTATTTCCATGTTCTGTGACTTCCTACTTTGACTGTATTGTACCTGATCCTCCATTACATTTATCTGAGAGCTGCAGTTACTTTTTACATTGCAGATTCAAATTATAAAGAGGGAACCCAAGATTAGTTGATGAAATTAGAGAGTTTAGATAAAACCTAATCTGTGAAGTTTATATAAAATCATCATCATCAACAACGACAAGAGTTGAGCAGAATTAAGATATCTGGAAAGCATGTGTTAACATTTCAGTAATATTTGGGGAATGTTTTGCTGCAGACGTGGATCTGAGATTTCCCAAGCATAAACATATTTGTTTCTCTTACTTGAATGAAACAAAAATCTTTATTCATATGAACATTAACTATTTCTGAACATTTTCTGTGATGAAGGTAACACATTTCAGAGGATGTGCAGCTTTGGCAGAGATGGGCTTTGGGTTTCAGATCATATCGGTTCATTTCAAACTGGCAGATATTCGATGCACAAATATTTGGTAATAGCTGAATAATACTGACAGAGAATGACTTGTAATTATCTTTCACTCTGTCCACTGTCATTACCCAAACAATGGACGTAAACAGCCTCAGACTTATTTTACAAATTGTATCTGACAGTAAAAATGGGATGGGATTCCCAGAGTCAAAGTGTTATCGGTCTGTGGGGCTTCGCACTTATCTGTCTGAAATAAAAAAAATAACGAGTACCTCTTGTTTCATAGCACAATAATTCTTTACAAATAGAATCCATGGTGACCATGCAAACAATCTGTTCTATTTTAGCATCTCATTTGATTTACAAATTGTTCAACTGCATGTTGTCCCTGTGGTAAACCAGCTTTCTTCCCACCTCCCCAGTGGCGGAATGACTTTCCCACCACTCTTTTAAGAGCAAAGTCACTCGCTATATATCATCCATATGAATTAAATATTCTCTCTGTTAAAAAAAACATTTTGTTAACCCAATTCTCTCTGTTGAATTCTTCATCATCTTGCTGCTTTGTGCCCAAGTTTGTCCTTGTCCTCTGAAAAGAATAGAAATTAGTGTCTGAAGAAAACGTAAAAAAACTTTATGCAGACTTTTTTTTGAAGGGTTTTTCAAGAAGTTACTGAATTTTCCAAACAGATACCAATGCTCCCCCTAGAGTTCCTTGGTCCTGATTTTCATACCCCAAATTATTCTCTGGAAACAACACACGCGCTGAGTTGGGGTTGAGAGTTGGATGGTTCCAAATTGGGTTTGTCTTTAATTTAATCCGTGGCCAACACGATCAAATACTGTTGGTGGATGCATGAGATACTTTTATTCCCTTGCTTGCATGGACAGACAGTTTGTCCGTCTATCGCCAAATCTTCTTGTGAGTTCCAGTTTGCACTTTTGCAAACTTCAGCCAAATATGTTATGAAGCCAGAGTGATGGGTTACTGACAAACGTGGAAGATTCAAAAGACAGCAAACCATAGAAAACCTCAGTTATTCTCCTCAGTCTGATACTTATAAACATAGGCTATTGCTTTTTACTACTTGTCTATTTTATGAAAGTAAAAACGATTTTGTATAAGTTTAAGACCAGCTTGCGATTAATTTGAGTTTAATTGTATTCTTGATTGTAAATACTGGAATTTCATGATTGAGCTACGAAAAGCACTAAAACATTTTTTTAAATGTTGTACCATTGAAATGTCAGTTGTGTATTCATATGTTTAAAAAAAATGAATTAAAAAAGAAAAGGTAACACTGTTTCTTGTGGTTTTATGATCTTTGCTTAGACTCTGGTCAATTCTGTAAATGGTATTTACATTTTTACCAGTCTAACTTCACCGAGTACACCGACAAAATAACGTGGGAACATTAAACTTATCTAATCTAAACACGCATGTTTGAAATACAGTGGTGAAAAGTACTAATTACTTGTAATTTAATTTATCAAGGACTCTAAGCTGTCATGTATAGAAGCCGTATTTCACATTCTTGCTGATCAAACAAGTTACTTTTCAAACAGCTTAATGACAGTGTGCTCAGTAAAAACACAGTTCAATGGTGTACGTAACACATCTTTCTGCTGCCTGCTGCCTCAAATTAAAAAGCTTTTTACATTTTGATGTAATCTGGAGCTTTCTGTCACAATTACACTGCACCAACCAATATTTTCATTCCTTAAATATTTTGTTTGTTTATTTCTATGTAACTGTAATTCCTCTGACTGTAACTATGTAATTAACCCATTGTGTCAGCCTGAGGGGTTGTTGTTGTTGTTGTTGTTGTTGTGCAAGCTTATGGATATTGTCAACAAACATGAGACTCCATCACATAGATTTTCATGTCTCTTTGTCCACCCATATGTTGGTTCTCGTTTTAGCAGTGACAGAACAGAAATAGCAAGGGGAAAGCAGAGAGGAGGACAAGGAGGAAAATTCCCTCCTCCTCCTTGTGAAAGGAGAGAGCAGTAGGGAAAGGAGGGAGAGGGGGGAGGGTAAACACACCCAGACAGAGCCATGTCTGACATCCTCGCTCACTGAAAGGACTGATACAAAGCCAGTGCGACCGAGCAGAAGAGAAGGAGGGAAGGAGGCAGGGAGGGAGGGCAGAGGTAATAAATGCAAAAAAAGGCCGGCAGAGGAAAACAAGGGTGAACGAGATGCACAAGAGCTGCATCAGTTCTTGTACACAAGGAACAAAAAACATTGTGTTCCTGAATGGGAGCTGGTGAGCTCAACCACAGGGCGAGTGCAATGAGAAACTGGTGCTGCTGAGCCCCTGTCCTCTCTCCCTCTGTCTCTCTCTGCCTCTGCCAGCCAGGACTGAGCTCTGGTATGATTTGTGGGAAAGGTTCAGGGCTTTTGTTCAGGATTTGGAGCTTTATGTTTTAGGAATATGCTGCTGGAGCGGATTGAACGTGCTGCTATCTGTGATTGAAAACAGTGTGCGACGTGGAGACTCCTCTGGTTGCTGCTCCCCTCCCTGCTGCCTCTGGCTGTATTGGGCTATGGTCCTAACAGAGGAGCAGGGCATCACCCAGATGCGGCGCACCGACTGTATGGGAGGTTAATCCTGTAAACACCAGCATGGGAGCCAAACAGATGAAATGGTAAGAGATGTTTAAATCTATATTAAGAGCGGCTGCTGTTTTGTCTATGATGCACAAAGCATCAGAGGAGAGAGATTCAACACAAGAGGTCTGAATTCAATATAATGTAGATCATCTAAATCATCTTGGTCAGAACATGTGTGTCTCAGTGTTTCACCATAACGACTGATATCGATACCCAAACTGTGCAGGTTATTGTTCGGTGTTAACAGTGCAGTAGGTGTGGGTGTGTCCCTCTATGGCTGCGCGAGCTGAGCTGCTATTGCCTAGCAACCTCAGATCCTCCATATACCGGCTCTTCCATTTCATGTTTCAGAGGATGGGTTCTAAATTTTAAACTATTTTTTTACTACAATGTGTTTCTACAGTTAAATAAAGCTGGTCTTTGGATTGTGAAAATATTCTGAAAATCCGCCATGTTTTTCAGAATCTAACATTTACTCAACAAGCCAGTGTTTTAAAAATCCTACCTAAGTAAAGGTGCAGAAGTATTATCTGCCAAATGTATCTATCTTAAAGGTCTTAAAGTTAAAGTTAAAGTAGTCATGCTTTAGAACAACATCCCCTCAAATGATTTATTTATTTATCATTTGATATAAATAATGATGCAGAATTTTACTTTTTTCACTGCTCAAGGTTTTTTAGTCCATTGATTCTCAAACTGGGGGGTAGGCCCCTTCCAAAGGTTCACAACATAGGTCTGAAGGATCATAAGATGATTTATGGGGAGGTGTCAAAGTAATGCTAATGAAATATGTTTACATTTTTTGGACTTGAAAAAAATAAATATTGGGTCATGCTTCCTCTATGGTCACTAAAAGTTATTAAAAACGAAACCATCTGAGACCTTCCTTTGGTAGATTGCTGACAACTCCCAGACCTCTGACTGTCAAGCCCCCAAAATTGTGAAGCACTGATTTAACTTTCAGCACTGGATTGTATTTTCATATGTTTTGCTTTGTAGAGTTGAAAGTGACATATTTCACCCTATAAATATACAGTAGCATAAAACTGAATTACTAAGTACTCTACCTCAAAATTGGACTAAAGTACAGAGCTGGGGAAAATGTTTTTAATAACTTTCCACCACTGCTGATCAGATGATGTTAATCTGCTGCACTGAAGCTCATCTCTTGCAAATCCCAGAGCATAATCTTCGGTTTAGCCCTTATGTTCCAAATCTATCTGTATGTATGTGTTCTTTTGGTTGATCAGCAGCCAACATCTAAAATGAATGTGTTAGGTTTTATTGGACTGCACCCTGAGACAATGATAGAGTGCATGTCAATGTCATCAACTGCAATGACAAGACCAGGTTGCCTCTCTGATCCCCTTGTAAAAAAGACTTAGGGATAACCACATCTAATGAGACTCTCCTTTTTTTTCTCTGTGTCTCTCTTTTATTTTTATTTTTATATTTGACCTGATACAATGACTCTGACTGAGGAGCTGGGTGAACTTAACTTCCAGCAGTTTCTCTGCGTTGATTGTAGCCTGACAAAGTCACATGATTAAACTCTCCTGGAAAATTCAAATTATAGGCTGCCAAATTATATATTCTTTTCTTTAACCATGCTATAGCAGTTTGGAGCCAATTCTGCCTGTCATTTTGTTCACCACTTGGGTCCAGACTGAAATATGTCAAAACGTTTGATAAATGACCATGAAACTTGGTGGTTGAATTGTAGTAATTGTAAAAAAACAAACATTATCCGACTTTTCATCTAGTCATATTCAAGTCAAAATTGTACTATGTCCAGTGGTTTGGTTTATGAAGATCCACCCGCAAAACATTCCCAATAGCATCAGCACAATTTGTGGATTTTTTGTTTTGTTTTCAAATTTATTTAGGAATATGTTCATAGTAATACCATACAGAGGCAGTGGGAACTTAAAAGTGATACTGTTACTGTTTACGGTCTGTTCTGATTTAAGCTTTTGCTGAGTAATGCTATTAGATAAGCAGACAATCGGCTACAATCCAAATCTTGCATTCTGGCAATGGGAGGAACATGCTCAACCATGCAAGTGCAATCCTGCAGGACATCCATTGGTTTCTAAACACAGTTTTACTCCACAGTTTAAACCATAGCAGGGTTTTTTTTTCTGTACCTCAGGAATGGGGTGATGAATTTTGGTGCTTTTCTATCCCTTTGCCAGTGTGGAGTTTAGATCGGTTTCCACAGAAGCCAGCTTGTTTTCCCACGCGCATACTGAGGGGAAAAAGATAGAATCCCCTGTGGAAGGACTACACATAATGCCATAGGTCACAGTAACTGTATACTTTTTCCACAAACAGAGCTGAGTGAAGACGACAGTCGGCCTGTTCCTCGGGCTACTAGTGATGCTCTCAGAAAACACAAAACATTCATACAAGCTGCAAGAAAACCAGGCATTCAGAAGCCATACAAACATTATGTTTTGAAATTATGGCCGAAGGGGGAGAAAACTATGTAAAGAATTTCCTGTTGGAGAAATGACAGAGTTGCATGCATTCCTGCTGTCACTGTGTAATTCCTGAACAGGCTTCAGTCCTGGTCTGTGATTTGATCTTATTCATTTTCATTATTTGTTAGTCCGTTATATGCTATGGGCATTCTAAGTTTAATTACAGACACAGTTTAAAATATTTAGCCAAGATTGGATTCATTCAATTTCTGTGCTCTTTGGGGAGTTATTAAGTTGTATATCTCCATTTAATGCAGCCTGGTTTATTTATTGCCGTTCATTTGGCAGGAGATGCAAACACTCTCACTCCTGCCTGTGCCCACCATCTGTTTCAGTCTCAGCTCGGCCAGCCCTGCTCACTCCCCCAAAGAGGAGTATGTTATCACCCAGTCCAGTGACACCCCTAAAGAGGAAACGGTCCATGATCAGTCTGAGGACCACGGGGAATCTCGGGAAGACAAATCTGAGCTGACAGAGAAGAAATCTGTCACAGGTTGGTTGGCTGCACATCAGCTGTTGTGGAGCAAAGTATGATGCAGTGAATCCAAATATTAAGAAAAGAAAAAGAAGCTCCCTTGCCTCATCTGCTTTGATCCTCTCTTCCTTTCAGAGGAGATGTCTCTCTGTGGATTGTGTCCTTCGCTTGGGCACAATGTGCAGGAGGACGAGACGTCATGGGAGGAGCAGCTGGACGCCCACCAGGAGCAGCTGGAGAAAGAGATGCAGGAGGCCAGGAGGATGGTGTTCCGCCTACAGGTAAGTTCCTGGTGACTGCACACTTAAAAACAAACTGCACCGCTGCAATGAACACGCGCAGACGGCACAAAGACCACAGGAGCATCAGAGCATCAAATTTAGCACAAAGTGAAATTATCACCTCTGGCCACGTCTGGAAGGTTTTTCAAGGATTCAAATAGATTCAATTAAATGACAATGACGAAATATCAACAAAATAAATAAAGGATAAAGTCCAGAATTGATGTAAATCATTGACAAATCGATCTGATTATCAGGCACTGAAGTAAATAGTGTATATTTTTCATGAGCCACATATCGTCCTACTCTGAAACAGGATTTTTCCAATTCAGAGATAAATCAGGAGAAAATGTATTTGTTTTTTGTCCTGTCTCTGTCTCAGTGACACACTCTCACGGGATCTGTCAACACAGCTTTCTCTTCTCTCTGTTGCCTCTGTTTTCATTGCAGTGCTGCCAATGTCACTTTCCAAATTATCATTATTATGATTATTATTATTATTCATAATAATAATACGCTATAATAGCTTTTCAGTTAGATTTCAATCTGATTGCCGTCACTGAATTCACTGGGTTGATTAGCTGAATTGAAAAACTTGTTGTGCAACCAAGTATAGAAATACAGAGCTGCTGTATTTACAAATCTCTGCTATGTGAATTTAATTATGGCTGCTTACACGTCTCCACTCGGTGTCTGTACACAGTACATATGTGTTTGTGCGTTTTTGTCCTCAGGCGTTGCTGCTCCACGGCTCCCTCCCTGAAGAGGACCAGGATGAATCTGTGAGCTTCGGAGAGAGCCGGGCGAACACTGAACAGCAGCTGGTACAGTGCCTTCTCTCCGCTAACTCAAGAAAACAACACTTGCTTGTCGTTCTGTGTGAAGTGTCAGTCCTTCCGTTGTCATGAGGATGACAGGGAAATCAGACCTTTGTGATTTGTGATTTGTGTTCCTCTCAAGAGGAGCACAAATGAATCTCTCTAATCTGCCAGCCCACTGTCACGCAGGCCTATTGCGTCCTCATGCTATCTGACATTTTACATTCTCTAATTACTGTACTGCTCATACCCTCTCCCTCTGAAGGTTCTAATCCGCAGTCGTCTGGACCAAAGCATGGAGGAAGCCCTTGATCTCAAGGTACAGTAAGTAAATGTAATTAGGTTTATTACAGAAGAGCTGCCTCGTGAGCAGAGAGTCCCTTTCTCTAATGTCCCTGTTCATTTGTGTGGCTTTTAGAGGGAACTCCTGAGACACAAACAGGAGGCGTGCCACATTCAGGCCATCAAGGTAAACCTCTTTCTCTAATTTTGTCCTTTGAGTGCAATTTAAAATTGATTACAGTACATAATTCGGTCTTTTCCTCTTTTGCACCCTCCTAAATTGATGATTCTGCAGTCTATCATCCATTTTTCATTCCCTTACAAGATGATCAAGTTTAGAGACGGATGCATGCTGTCAATAATGCAGGTGGATGCAGGGTATCTGTATTCAGGTCTTCACTGGACGTTTCTTTGATCTCCCTCTGTTTCTCATTAGGATGCTCTGCAGCAGCGCCTGGCAGTGCAGGAGGATGCTGTGCTGCAGCTCAAGCAGGAACTGCTGAGAAGCAACATGGCCAAAGATCAGCTGGAAGTGGAAAATGTGAGACAACAGATGATTTCCGTTTGACAAGATAAAATGTCTGACCTGTGTGACCTATCGATGCATGTTCACGTTAGAGCGATATAGCACTCATACGTCACACTGATGTATCTGTTTGCAGGCAGAGCTCAAGCAGAAGCTGAGTGAACAGAACAAATTACTCAGTGGATATGAGGTATGGTCTTTTATTATTTACACTTCAGTGCATTCCTGAGAGGCATACATGCATATAAAGACGTCATCCATCTTTCTTGTCAAAATTAGCAGCAACTCGGGAGGAAGGAGAGAATACTGCAGCAACAGCAACAAAAACTTGATGAAGCTCAACACAAAGCGCGTGAAGTCCACCTGGCACGGGTATGGAGTATGACACGTGTCAAGTATTTACACAAAATATGTTTGGAGGTAAATTAATATAAAAACACCAATAATGTTGATTTATAGAGGGCCTCTAAAAGCAAAGGTTGCACAGTGTTTCATACAAGTCAGCAAATTAAGATTAATGAACCCTAACCCTTAACTGGATCTGGAAAAAACTAGTAAAACTAGTAAAAAGATAGCAGGTTAATGGATAAGGCTGGAAGTATTCTATATTTGCGTAATCAACCTCAAATGCTCGACAAGAATAAGTTTGTTTGAGTGAAAATGTCTTAACACAGCTGGGCACTGTAGTCTCATATAAACACAGGAAGTAGTATATTTTGTTGGGGAGTATTTCCAGCTGTGGATTCATACATAGTTTGTACTCTAGTGTTTATCATCTGCAGCAGGATGTGGATGTGAGATTAGGTCAAAATAAACTACTGTGCCTGTATTAATCATAATGAAGAAACATCCAGTGCAACAGTGTGGCTCATTGATGTTTAATCGAAAATGGAGGCTGACCACTGGAGAATAGGTTACTGTATATCAGGCTTTGGATAAACTGGTCAGGGAATTACAAAATATCTTCAGACCTATTATTATGGAATCTTATCCACCTTATTTACATATTTTGTTGTTTATTTTACAGTCATTCAGGTCTGAAAGTGGTGGTTACAGTAACTCAGTGACTTTGACATCTCCTCTATCATTCCTACACAAAGCACCGGTTTGTACCCTTCTTTATTTTAAACTTTTTGTAATAATACAATAATTCGCAGTAAAAAAAAATTTATTATCTTATTGTTTGGTGGCTTATTTCCACCAGAAAGAGTAATACAAATAGATTAAGTATTGTATGATAGATATAAAAGTAGTCACTGCAAAGATATTAAGAATTATGATCAAGTATGAAGTCAGACTGTTGCCTCACAATTGGGAAATACTATATTGAAATAATGACGTATAGGTCAAAAATAAATAAAAATTCTGAGAAACCAAGTTTGATTTATGAGATTAGTCCAAACTTTGGTTTGCAAAAATCTAAATTATGAAATTTTAAACTGAAATATATATTTAACTTAAAATGTCAAAAATCTGATGTAGTTTCTCATAATTTTGACTTAGTGAGTTTCTTTTTAACTTATTTTTTTCTCTCCTTTGTATTGGCAAAACAAATAGACAAACTACATAACTACATTGACAAACACTGTGTCTATCTAGAGTCGGTCTCAGGGTGAAGAGCTGCAGCTGGTCAGGGAGGCACTGCGTAGTTTGAGGGATGGATTTTCTGGCCATGATCCCCAACATCACACATTGGATACTCTGGAGCAGGGTGTCTCCAGTCTCATGGACCGATTACTCTCTTTGGACTCCCAGCGCAGACAGGACAGAGGCCCGGTACACACAGACACACACGACCACCATTTCAGAGTACATAGCAACACATGTCACCTGATGGATGATGAGTCAACAACAATGGCATCTGACAGTTTAGCATGATTTACTGGTTGTTCTTTTTCTAGGAGGAATTTAAATCTCCAGGACGCAGAGCCAACTCAACAGACCGTGACTCCTGGCCGCCAAGCTCAAGTGAGACAAACAACAAAACCCTTGTTTTATTTAGGATTTGTCATCCTCTGCAACATCTCCACTCCGGCTGTTAAATCAGATTGTGTGCTCTGTACAGAGAGGGCCTTGTTGGCTGTGAGGCTAAGAGACATTTTAGAATCTGATTGTGAAAAACACATTCTTTTCTGTGTCTGGGATTAAACCAGAAATGGCGCACTCACACAGCAGCCCGGGATTGGACACCGCTGTTTCAACGAAGGTGCTCTACTTCACAGATCGCTCGCTCACTCCGTTTCTGATTAACATCCCGAAAAGGTGAAAATAACTACACTTTATGCTGGTTTTATATAACAGTGTTGTTGTTTGTTCCCTCACTGTAGCGTAAATGATTTTCAGGCAAATTACTGTTTGGGTTAAAGGGGGTTTCTTGCATGACCAGAGCTATCTAGAGATGCTTCAGTGGCTGCGCTGGTTAAATGTTTATACTAGAAAAGCTTAATGCATCTGTGGGTGTATGTGTGCATACATCATGACTGTGTTTACAGGCTGGGTGAGGTGACCTTGCGAGACTTCAAGTCCGCGGTAGACAGACATGGCAGTTTCAGATACCACTTCAAGGCCCTTGACCCAGAGTTTGGCACAGTGAAAGAGGAGGTGGGTGTGGGACTACTTCATTTCACATCATCTTCAGCAGGCAAATGTAAAATGCCAGATTACGATTAAGGAATGCAAATAATAGCTGTGGCTGCTTTAGACTTCAAAACACTGTTGAGCGACTGATTTCCGTCCCAGAGAATTTGATAACACTGAATAGTTCATTTGTTTCTGGGTGGACCTTTGTACTGTACATTATAGAAATGAGTCTTTTGGAAATGTAAATGCCAGATGTTTGCCTTTCAGGTATTCCAGGACGGAGCCATCGTACCTGGCTGGGAGGGGAAGATTGTAGCATGGGTGGAGGAGGACCACGGAGAGAGGAGGTAGAGCCCAAAACATGAGATCACCACTACAAACCTCAGTTGCTCCCACTGGACCAGGATTTCACAGAAGAAAAAAATACATGTGATGCCATAAGAAATATTACTTGTTATACAATTAACTGGGACCAATGGACCTAATACCATTTCAGTATAAAAACACGTTTTAAAAATGAATGTTCATATGAAGAATTTGACTTGAATTTCACATTTGGGTACCAAATGTTTTTTGTTTGTTTGTTTTTGTGAAGGAAAGGAACATAGCTCATAAATTAATGTGGGACTACCAATAAATGGTCAGTAATGTTATTTCAAACTCTTAATATGAAAAATTTTAATGATTTACAAAAAATAACGTGTCAAAAAGAAGCTGTGATCGGTACACAGTATGCAACCCTTTCAACGAAAGTGTTGACTGACATTTTTCACATGTTCCAGATTGCCAAACAGTGATGTTGTTGTTCTGCATCCACCCTGATGTTTTCATAAACATGAATTACTGCATGGATCATTGTGTTCTCAATTATTACTGACACTGAACACCAGCTCCTAACCACTATACACCTCTATTCACACACCCACACATTAATAAACAAAACCCACAGAAGTCAATTAGTTTGTTTTGGGTTCAAAATCAAATTTGCTGCTGCAGATCAACCCACACTACAATAGGGTTTTTATAGAAAAAAACATTTAGGTTTTGGGAAGGATGCGTTTATAAAGCAGCTGTTGATTGTTTTTTAGCTAAAGTTTTTCATACTTAAATCCTTTGCAAAGGTTTTTCATTTTGCCCAGAAGGAATTAAGTTTCTTTTGGCAATTTATTTTAAGTTATGTTCAGTGTCACAATTTACTCCCAGCTTCACGGTTTCCTCTTTGTACACTTCTTTCATTAATACAGCACATGGTCACAAAACCTCCACTTTCAATGCAAGCCTTCGTTTCTTCTTGTTTAAGACGGCAGAGGCAGTGTCTTCATTTACAGTTATCGGAAATTCCAGAAGCAAATAGTAAACGTCCTCCACTTCCAGTAAGACGTCCTCCTGCAGAAGAAAAAACATTCAGCACATCAAAACAGCAGGAACAGGCCAGTTATGTATTTTTTATGACATCCAACTACGCACTGACATACACTGGATTACCAAGTGGTTCATTATAAAGTTGTTCAAGGGAGTGTGTAACCGCTAACCTTGGAAATTCTCAGCTGGCACTCTGACATGGAGCAAACTTTTGGCAGGTCTACAGTCAGCTCCACACAGCGAGGAACTCCTGATGTATCAGTTTTCACCTCAAGTTGGTACTCGGGCTCCTGAGGCTGCGCAAAAGTGGTGGACATGACCTGGATGAGATCCTTCTTTTTGTTCTCCGCAGGTCTACTGATAATTTGGGCAGCTGGCTCCTCGTCTTGTTTCTCTGAACGTAAAGATGAGATCTGCTCCAGGAGGGCAGCTGGGGTTTGACTGGCTGTAAAAACAGAGTGCTATGGATTATCAGAAACTGTGCAACAAGGTAAAAGATGATATACTTGCTGCAGCAAAGGAAAATAACTTCAACATAAAAGATTTGTAGCAGCTTATCAGGGTATGAAGGTTATTGCTCTACCTGTGTCGGGTTGTTTGGAGGTGTTGGGCCGCTGCTGGAACCCAAGGCGGCGATGCAAGTCATCTGGACGACAGTCAGGGCTACACTTCACGACAGTGTACTGCTGAGATAACCTCAAGCCCTGCTGCTGCTGGGCAAAACTCAGGGCCAACATATAAACTGTTGCTTTGTCTTTGTTATTTTCTTCAAGCACTGCAGGGTTTAAAGCTACATCCAACACAGTGTACAAGCCTGCGAGGGGAACATCCAATTCATCAGTTACAGTAGTTTTCTTGTTTATGTCATGTAACACATGAGGCAATTCTGGAGCTTGTGCTACCCATAGGTTTATCTTTTACCTTGACTTTCATTTGTGCCTGTTTCCAATTTTCCAGCACATAAAGGTAATGGTTCGCTGGGATCCTGAGGCGCCGGGACACGTTTCCAGCTGCATATGTTGATATACAACAACCCTTTCTTGGGCTCCTGTTGAGGATAAAGAAGGACTGTCTGTAAAGGAAAATACGCCTCCAAACTCTAACCTATAAAAGGACACAGGTGTGCCGCTCCATTGTTTGTAGTAAAAGTCAGATGTTTTTTAATTAAATGCTCGGCAGGACAGCTGGGGCGAATGATTAAGTGAACCGATTAAAAATTAAATAATCAATCCACCATTTTAAGTTAAGTTACCAGCCTCCCTAAAGTTTTACCTCTGATCATGTATTTTGTATTTAGACAAAACAAGACATTTGAAAATGTTGAACTGGGCTTTGGGAGCATGTTAAGCACCCTTTTCAATGTTTACTGAAATGTCACAGACCAAATACTCAGTCTTTAGATGCAGCCTGAGCACACAGACACAAAGATAGGACTCAAATCAACCGGCCTTCTGTCACAGAACACCTTCAATTAATCATCTTTCTTTTTTTAACTTAGCAATATTCGTAATAAACGCTGCATTTCACTTAGTGCCTCTTCTGAGACTGTAAAAAATAGCGGAAGCGGAACTTCCTCATTACGTCACAGAATTTGGTGTAACACCTGTGCACATCGGGCCCTCATTAACGAGACACACCTGAACTTACCCTGACGTTGTCTGAGGGCTTGTAGATACCCGTTTGGTCAAGGTGAATACGTTAGCAGATATGAATGTAACACCACTGCCACCAAACAAACGTACCAATAGTTCCGTGCACAGACAAGAGTGGAGCTCAGGCGGCGCACTGAACTCGGCGCCTTCCTCCATCTGTTTCTGGATGAACCTGCGGTAAGCCGCCGGGTCATTCTGCGAGAGGTCGTCCAGCATGGACCAGAACTGGTTGACCCGCTGCAGAACACCCTCCGTGCCGCCGGACATGTTCAGGTAAATGTCTCGCTTTGGCGTCAGCGAACACGCAACATTAGCCGCTAAGGGGCCGCGGCTCGTCCCGGGAGGGCTGGGCCTCCTCAGAAATTTGAGGGAAAAAGAAAAAGAAAAGTTACATCTGATGCGATGAAACACCGTTCGGTTGGAGATTCTGTACTAACTGAATAGATCGACTCCGGTCGTGGCTGCTGTTACTGTGTGAGATCAAAGGAGGCTTGGGACGGCTTTGCTTCCCTTGGTGAAAAAAACACACCAATAACAATTAAGATAATTAATAAGAAAGAATGTAATGAAAGAAAAAATTGAAGGGAGATGAGCGGAGTCCGATTTTTCGAGCAAACAGAACCGTTGATAGCTAGTTTAACAAACTCCTTGGTTAATGTTGTCAGTTGCTATGGAGACTAGACGACCGGAAATCATAGGCTGTGTGGACGTCCACAGAACATTTTTCTGTGGACGTCACCTAGCGGCGACATGGAGAACTGCAGCCGACTGCAGCTCAACAATCAATAATCACACTGCACAGTTATGTAGGAGGAATAGTTTTTATTCAATACATGAAAAATATAACGTAAAAATGTATATTGATGTCTCCACTCTGTCTTTATGTGTACATCATATAACGGACAGTTTGAGTAAAAATATTAACTGTGATTTTCCAAACGGTAACATCAGTTGCATTCTCTGCTTGTTGTTGCTTCATGGGCGCTCCTCAGTATTTCTGCAAAGAGAAACAGTCATGCTAAAATTGATAATAATGTTAGTGTAGAACTGTAATTATATTCCATTGTGCAGTTTCAAACATTCAATTTTCCAGCTGATGATGGTAGAAGCTTGATAATGACTTTGTGAAATTATAGAGCTCTGATATTGCTGCAGTGGTGTCAGCCGTATTGTCGTATCATCTTATTTGTGTTAGAGGAGAATGTGATAATGCTGCTTAAGAAAAATCTTACATTCAAAAAGTTGTTTACGCAGTTAGAAAGAAGCTTTATCAGCAAAATGTAGCATCCGAATTAAAAGAACT
Source organism: Scophthalmus maximus (assembly GCF_022379125.1). NCBI lineage: Eukaryota > Metazoa > Chordata > Actinopteri > Pleuronectiformes > Scophthalmidae > Scophthalmus > Scophthalmus maximus. Next base: position 11,005,642 of record NC_061525.1, read on the forward strand.
CAAGAAGTACACAGTGTTGAGGCATCACTTACTGTGTAAGCAGCATTTTAATGTTGGTCAGTGTGAAGCTAATTGGATTTATTTTATAAAACTATCGGGTGCTCTAGCCTAGAGCTTCATTGATTAGAACTTTTTTCATAATCGATTAATCATCATTTCTGTTATTTTTCGTGCCAGTATGTCAAACTTTTCCTGGATCAGGCCCTTTTTAACGAGAAGGTTTCCTGCGTTTGTTTCTCTGATTGGACACCTTGGGATTTAGACTGTTGGTTGGACAAAACGCATTTTTGTTTTGTGCAATTTTCGAAACTTAATGAGTCATTACAAAACAAATTAAACCATAACAAATATAGAACAGTATTTTCCTCTGTAATCTTGTGGAGTAAACACATTTTTGTACTGTATACTTATATAATACCTGTTGAATTATTCAACCACGGAATTACTGAAGTCAGTTTACCTCAATCATGTCGTAGATCCAGCCCAGGAATTTGGCCACTTTGGTGTAAACCCCTGGATGGTTGGGCTCAGCACATCCTGTCCCCCAGCTGACGACCCCTACCAGCCTCCACACACTTTCATCCTGGCAAACCAGAGGGCCTCCACTGTCCCCCTGGTAACGTAAACACAGACACTGTCCATGATAGACTGTCCCAGCTATCAATATGCCAGAGTTTCATTGTTAGCATATCAGGGGAAAGAAGAGGAGGACTCTTTTAAACACCTCTGCAAGGTTGTGTTCAAAACATACATCTGACCTGACATGCATCCACTTTCCCCTCCGTGTATCCGGCACAAAGCATCCGTGACGTGATCTCTCCATTGTACATGCAGGAGCTGTTACACTTCTTTGTGCTTATAACGGGAACTGGTGCCTCCTTTAGGGTGTCAGGTGAGTGAACTGAGAGAGAAAAAAAGTCACATTTAAGGCTGATCCATCAATACACTTGGCGTGCACTGTCATCATATGCGTTGGATGTGCAGTTGTAAATTAGTTTTAGAGTGCTGCAGTAGCATCTTACCACCATCAGGCTGTGTGTATCCCCATCCAGAGATCCAGCACTGTGTACCTCCAGGAAGATCATAGTCATACTGAGGCAAGCAGACCGGCCTGATTGTATCTGGGGGGGGGGGGGGTTAAAACATTTAGCCTTTTTATATCGTAATTCTAACAGGTTGGAATATGATAACTTGGAATAAATGATACCATTTATTTATATTTTTTCGTCCAGGCTTTTCTTCTCAGTAACGCTATATCAGAGAAACACATGCTCTGTTTTTCTCCTGTTGCGGTGTGGTCTTGCACTGGGCTCCCTCAAGTTTACTTTGTTCTCTGAATACGTTCGGGTTCACAAGTCATTTTTAACTTGGGCCCTTAAGTCCCCTTTCACTCAGAAATGTGTTTGCTTATGGCCTCCTCCCTTGGACATTTGAGCTTCACTGTGCAGAATGATGTATGTGCAGAGTTTGACACCAGAAGACAGCTTTCACATTTACCTGGGGAAGAGGGAATTTTCTATGAGCTCACCTGAATTCTAAGTTGAAGACGTGGACAAACAAGATTGATTCATGACATGGAAGCCAATTATGTTCCAGTATGTGACTTTCAGAAGTGAAATGTGGAAATGGGAAACCTTCAGAGTGCACTTTAAGATGGAAACAACTTGTGTTCAGTTGTTAAATTTTGGAAGATAAAATATTGGCACATTTTAAGATTCTGGATTTCCCATTGAGGGAGACATTGGTGTAATTCGAAGGTGATTATAAGGTAATTTGACTTTTTTTGTGCAAAAAAACACATTAGACACAAAATATTACTTAAATAGTTACTAAAACATGTCTGCAGGGAATCTTTAAACATTGATGAGATTGTATACCTACATTTACATTTGTATAAAGAACTGGTTCTATAATATGTTGAAGATGCAAATAGGGGTTTGTAGTCCTTTTATCCTTTTCATATTGTTCATTGTGGTCACAGGAATTAGTAAACCCTACACATCTGGCAATTGCAGTATCTGTTACCTCTTATAAAAAGGGAGGTGAAATGTTACCTGTTGAACCAAGGAGATACTTTTCACTACTAGTGTCCTTTTTGGGGAGCAGCAATCTCAGCATGTTCTGTGCAAAGTTTGTGAGGAGATTCTCAATCTAACCTGAGAAATTCAGCGGAGTTCTCAGTTTCATCAGGGCTATATCACTGTCGTGACTCCTGTGGTTGTAGTTCTTGTGGTGGATGATCTTCTCCACAGCATATCCTTTGTGCTGTGCCATTTTGGCCGAGCTGCGTGTGACAATGCCGGCGTAGACCACCCAGCTGGAAACCTGAGGCAGCCTGTAGCTGACATTTGAGAAAATAGAGGAGAGGAGGCAGATGCCGATAAGAGAGAATTGTCATATATCCAGTGTGGTGCAGGTGGTAATGACTGATTATTCCCTTTCATAGACGCTGTACCCTCTGACCTTTAGTGCTGGTAAGGTCTGCTTTCTTACTTGTGCACACAATGGGCAGCTGTTACTACCCACTGACTGGTGATAATGGAGCCTCCACAGGTGTGACGGTTGCTGTAGTAGAGGCTGACCTGCCACGGCCACCTGCCCAGCGTCGCCTCGACTCCCCCAATGATCCTGGGCAACTTTGCTCGTGTCCCACACTCTACAGAGAGATTAATTCATCAAAAAGTCAAATTGGATTGGTCAGAAGGTGCCGAAGCAGGTGGCAGCAATCACTCCCCGCCACTGTTAATTTTACTGAGGTAAGAACTGCAGGGCTTTGTGGTAGGTGCAAAGTCAAACAAAAAAGTTAAGTTTAATTTGCTCACCAAAACATCGCAAAGCGATAACCTTCCCTGTGACACAGTTCCCCCTAAATGAAGATAAATTGGGTAACTAATGATGCATAATTAATGTGTTAGTAGCTGCAATTTTCTCTGCATCGTTATGAGGTGATGTCCACAGACAAATTGCCTTACCTGAATTGCCACATATTCTCCAGACTGCTCTTGTGCTCTGAGGTAATTTGTATAAAGCCATCTGTATAGTTTGGCCCAATATCAGTTAGATTCACTCCTTTATGCTTGGTCAGTCTGGTAAGAGAACATATGCAAAATGGTTGGGAGTGAGTATTAAGATAATTCAGATTCATACGGTGTGAAGTAAGATGGCAAATTAGGTATTAGCAGATCATCAATAAGCTGAGCCTTCAGCCTTGACAAAGCAGGGCAAGATAAAGCTATACGTTAGTGAATGGGCGCTCCAGTCTCAGTCGGGGCTGAGGTGGTGTGTGATCCTATCAGGAGTGCAAACCTCAGATAACCCAGCTGTCTGCAGACCAGCGTTCCCAGCGAAGAGTTCCACCTCTCGTAACACACTGGCAGCCAGGTGGGCAGCTTCCCCAGCTGGATCTCCAGGAGGGAGTTCTCCGGGCTGATTCTGTAAAACACTGAACCTGATTGATTGAAAATCCCTCTAGAGACAAGCCAACAGTAATGAACGAGCCTCTTTTTTAAGTGAGAAATGACTAGGGAAAGACATGCTAATGTAGTCAATACAAACACATCATTACGTGTAATGTTTTAGTGTCAGTCAATGGGCATCTCTCAAGCGTGAACAAAGGGATGCAGCTTGTGAATGTTAATTTTGTTACTGTTCAACTAAAAATCACTTCAGAGATGAACTATGATCCAGCATGATGACTCGTATAACAATTAGCTAAGCAACCAAACATTCCTGCCGTGCTTGTTAATTCATAAAACAATGAACTAAATGCTTGACACCAAATATCACCAAACAGAGGAAGGAACACAGACCTTTCCTGGGGTCCGAGATGGAAATATCCTCTGTCACATTGCAGAAAGACGTCTCCTTTGTGTCCCCAAGTCCCACTGGACTTTGGGAGGAGGAAGGCCTCAGCAGGAGTTTGACTACATGTAGTAAAGATATCGATAGTTCGTAGTTTAACCGGCAGCAAAAAACTTGTTCATTTTTTCCAAAGTTTACTGTATGATATCCAAGACAAGTTTTATCAAGGGCAACTGGACTTTTCTGTAGATACTTGAAGATGTTTGTTGTTACCATATGAACAGTATTAGTACACAGAGCAGTTGAGTTACAGAACAGATTGACTTTAACATGTAAAACAAAGGAGTGCAGCTTCAATGAGTAAACAGTCGGGATCTTTATTTTTAAACCCATACCAACAAAGCTGTTGTATCAGTTTTATTGATTTAGTGGTTAATTAATTAATTAGCATTATGTTAAAACATGTAGTGGAGTAAAAATGAGAATAATGAATGATTTGACAATTTTAACAAATTTGGATACTACATACATAGTTGGGCCAGACCAGCAGACCAGGCCAATATACAGCCAATATTCAGTCATTGCAGATTAACAGGGAAACTAATTTAAAGGACTTAAAATAATGCATTTAGGTAAAAAAAAAAAAAGGCCTAATATTGTGCAAAGCCTCATGTTGATTCATTTATTAATTCCTTTCTCAAGATGAAATAATAAACATTTGATGGCTCCAACATTGCAAACAGGAGAATTGGCTGCTTTTCATTGTCTTACTTACAGTTTATTGTAGATATTTTAGTTTTTTCCTTTTTTCCAGTTAAAACAAGCTCTTATGATTTATAAGTAATTGATCAGCCGAGGGAATAATTGGCAGATTAACCAGTAATGAAAAATAATTTGCTGCAGCCCTATTTCAAATTTATAAAACGTTCAAATGTAGATATTGTATATCAGCAAATCCAGTATCAGTCGAGCTCTACTTTGAAGTAGATCTTAATTTGCCCATTAATCTCCAGTTCCTAGTTTCTCTTAAGCTCATTTAGCTCAGAGAAAGTGACTCACCTAGAAACCAGACACCTACAGCTAAGCCTCCAAGGATCCCCACCGCACACACCGCTGCCAGCAGCCTCACCAGCCTGTGAGCTGAAGCAACAGTTAAGACCCGAGTTAATGACTTCTGATCCCAGATATGAGCTGAGAAGGATTATTAAATGTCAGCTGTTACATATACAGCACGTTGGCACAGAGACAGAGAGAGAAATGAATAAACTATGTTCTATACATAGACAACGCTTAAGAGATGGAAAGCTCTCACATATTTAATAAGACTGCAAATTCCATTTCAGATTCCGTTAGATTTAATTCAAAGAATTAATTTAGGCTCATTCCTTGTGCTTACATGCTTTATGGCTCTGTTTTTGTTTTTTACTAATGAAGCAGAATTGCTGCTGTAATCTGAGGTTTGATGCCCGTTAGGTGGTGCACAGCCAAAACTTACCGTGAGTCGTAGAATGAATCCCTTTCAACCAGCCCTGCACTCGCTTGGTCCCTATGACTCCTGCGTCTTTCTCTGCGGGTAAAGGATGACTGACGGCCGTCGGGTTCTCAATCACTGTTAATGTGTCTCCATCAAGACTCTGTAATGATTACAGCAGGCATGTTAGACCTCTTTTCTCTTTTGATAAAGTTTTGTCAAGTTTGCTTACTTGCGACAAATGTGACCTATAGACCATCTGTTCCTCAACAACTTTTCACCTGTCAGGGTCTGTCAGATTTAATTAGCGGCACTGTAATCCTGAATATTAGCTGCAGCTGACCAGTCCAGATGGATGGAGCTGTATGTGTACAAGTGTTTGTGTGTTTGTGCGTGTGTGTGTCGAAGCTGAAGCCTTGACAGGCATTTTAGTTTTAATGTCACGTCGCCTGTTTTCAGAAAGGTTTCATCGCTCTGGAGTGTATGCTTTTGTTTGCCTTACTCTCCGAGGAGCATCTGTTTTCTGTAAGCAACATATTGAAAGTATTACTGTAATTAAAATGAAGCTCTCCATACTGTAGGTGTGACGGCAGACTCGGTATTATACAATTACAAATAAATGCCACACCATCTGCTCGCTTCACTGCTGCAGCACTTGAGTGTAGTGAAACATGTAATTTTGGCCTCTGGAATTTAGCATGTGTTATGTTTGGTGCAGTTTAGAAATTCAGTAAAGGTGCACAGCGTCGGCCATAAGATGCACACAAATGGTAAAAATTAATAAAACATAAGGATGTGTGACAGATACAAGTGTGATGTAAGTCTGAAGCGAGTACTACATGTGTAAACAGCAGCTGTTGCCACAAATTGGGAGGGTGCAAGTGAAGCCAACAATGTGAGAAAAGGTGTTGTCAATATGGCTTACATTAGACAGATGGAGCAAAGGTGTAGTGAACATTTAGTCCCATTTCTCACCATCTTTTCCTTGCGTACGGTCATACGGAGAAGGCAGCGGTGTCCGTGCTCATCTGTAGGCCTGCACTGGAGGTAGAGAGGTCCGTCCTGCTCGCCGTTGATGCACCATTTGCCATTTAACAGAATGCAACTCTGGATTTTCCCTTCACAAAGAGACAATGAGGTCAGCAGTGGTGCAGAGAATGAGGCTGTTGTTTGTCCAGGGGGGTCATGGGGCCTGTGGAAGCTGAACCAGGTCTTTGTAGGGGGGGAGCATCTCCAGAGATACCTCCAAGCTGACTATTGATAGGACATTGGGGGGGTTGCTAGGTAACACTTCTTACCTCTGCCAAAAGATTGTCCATTTTCACCTGAGACATGTTATTACCTGGCCGTTTGTAGGTTCTGAGAAAAGGTCATTATTGCAGATTGTTGAAAAGTCTCACATCATGTCAATCCCCATCATCTGGAATCCAAAGCTGTTGTCTCTCAACACTCAGGAACAAAATGAAGTCTGTTCTGTCTGCCGGCTCACAGATGACTTTCTCCTCTATTCTCTCTTTTTATAGCTCTGCAGTCAGACTGCTTTTATGGCAATATTGTCTTCAGTGCAGTAGAAAATGTGGCACTGAAATTCAAAAATAAATCATCTAAAGATAGCAAAAATAATTAGCGACTGAGATGAGGCTGATGTGCTATTTGAAAATGGTGAGAAAATAGCTCAGAGAGAGATTACACATTCAATATTTACTGTAGAGAAATAACTAATTAGATTCTGGTTGCTACAGGAGCATTTCATACAAAGGTTGATTATGCATTTTCACGTATGGTGTGGGATTAGCGAGAGTCCAGGTGAAGGGAACAACTGCCAGGAAGAAAATTCCTCCTCGACTGACTGTCAGGGCCGAATCTGAGAAATGGCCAAGATCTATTTGGCTCTTCTAACAGGTGTCATGAAATTATTTGGAAATCAAACACAGAGTAATGAGCATTGCAGCAGTGGTGTGAATTGTGCATGCGCGGTGGCTCAACACCTGAGATTCATATCACCGGGGTTGTGAGGTTAATAATGTTTGATAATTTTTCTGCTGCAGAGGTAAACAGAAGAGCGAGGAGGACATAGCTGCTGTGCTTTTAAAAAGGGTTTTCATGTCTCCCTCTTCTGGTGAAATGTCTCTCAGACAGCCGATTAAACGGTGATTTACAGAGCTGCCATTAACTGGACTCACTTTGTTAGACATCATTTATGGACGATGAATATCATTTTCATTCGGCAATATTTCCTTGTAACCAAACAATGTTTTGTCTCACATGCCCTCTTTCAGCCATAATTTATAGTCCTAAATTATCAATTGACTAAAATATTTAAAAGTAGTATTTTAAGTCAGTTTTCCTAATAATTTTATGTTGTCATTCCTCAACATTATGCACCATTATTTAATAGGCAAACTAACAACAAGGCAAACAGTTAATATGGTTCTCACTACTCGATGAAAATGCATAAAAGTAACTTAAGCATTTTACCCTCAGTTGCTAGTTTATTGCTGTAGTTTGACTTAAACTAATGTAGTATAATACAAAAAAAACCTGTAATAAATCCTACCTTTTTATGAAGGTTGTAATGATCAGTCTTTGTTAAAACTTTTACGGAGAGGTTTCCAGCACTGTATGGTTTGTGGTGTTGCTTAATTGTGTTGTCATATTTAGTGCTGAAATTATTAGTTGATGATTAGTTAATTGACTGAAAAACAATGGCCAAAACAATTTTGATGACTTAATATTTTAAAAGTTTTAATATTTATTCTCAGATATATGTAGGGGTGGACAAACAAAAATCCTGGTTTCGCTCCTTAATCTGCATCCTAGGTTCTTCCCAGGCCCCATCCCTCCACCAAATTTAGTGGAAATTGATTTTGTAGTTCTTGCTTAATCCTGCTAAACCAACAAACACAAAGACACGGGTGAAAACATAATCTCCTTGGTGGAGGTAAGAACAACAACACAAACAAAGATGACGAAGTTCAATCAACACGTCTTTTAAAATCATGTGTATTGAAACTTAACAGTGGAAGCTTTATGAGGTTTTATGGCAGGACTATTGTATTTGACCATTTATTGAAGTAAATCTATAGACTATCATACATATCAACTAATATGACAAACAACCACAAAAACTATGTAGGCCAGTAAACTATCAATATAAAAGTAAATATGCTCAATGTTAATAAGTGACTGACGAGACTTTGGCTCGTGTTCATCTTTTTGATCAGAAATTTAAATTCATGAGTAAATCCCTCCTTGCCTGCTCGTCCCAGACGCCCCAGTGCGGACTACACTCATTCATTTATTCATGTCCCAGTGTCTGAGGCTCCACTGTGAAGAGGCTGGCTGCAGCCCAGTTTGGAGCTGCATCTATCTCTCTCTCTCTCTCTCTCTCTCTGCTCTGAAGGGGAAGCGCCTTCACTCTTTGGTGTCATGAGATTTGATCAGCTCCGCTCTTATCTCCGCCATTAGTACACGTGCCTCTCTGTGTCCAAACCTTGAACATCAGATGCGGTTCCCTCGGTCTAACCAAACTATAGAAGATGAAGCGTCTTTTTAACGTCTGGCCAGCGTTTGCCTCGACAGCTCTTTGTCAGAGTCCACATCATCAAGGCATTTCAAACGGATTCTGTGATGTTCATGGCCATCACTGTTGTGCCACTGATGCCGTTGGCGGTGACCTCTCGGCAGAGGTGGTAGGCAAACTGCAAAAACACAACTGCAGTGGTGGATGTTTTTTGTCTGACATACCCCCACAGACCCATCAGGTGAGCTTCAGTGCCCCTTCATGAACACTGCCTGTCGTGGTCCAAATGTGTTCCTCTCGACTGGTTTTAACTGAATCTATTTAAAGAAATCAATAAGAAATTTGGGCAATATGATTTTTCTTTCTTGCCGAGGGTTTGATGAGAAGGTAGGAAGCTAAAGATAGCAACCAGTTAGCTTGGCTAAGCATAAAGACCTATATTTATATCTGCAAGAGTATCTGCAAATACCCTAATCATGGTTAAACATAACCTGTAGTTGTTTTGTTGTGGGAGCTTTTCTTTAAAATGTCTTGGGCAGGTTTACATTCATACTATTATGAACCTCTGAAGATTGTTACACATTCTTTGCAATTTGTTCCATTTTGGAGATGGACAGTTTGTGCAAAAAAATCTTGGTTCAGCCTTGGGTAGTAATAATTCTGATGTTTGAGATGTGTCATCATGTCTTCAGGCCAGCATTTATGAAATGTTGATAACAGAGTTTTTCCACTTTAGCCAGCAGTGTGGAAAAAGCACCCCGCTACTGTTTGGTTAGTTCACCCCCAAATAGAGCCGTCACATGGTCAGGATCAATAACTGTGCCACATTCATCTGAGAGAGCATTTAAGAAATGCCTGTACAAATATGTTCCATCCGCAGACATGTCTACAACATGAAACTGTGCGTATAATTCTTATTTTAATCTATAAGGTAAACTCTTTTTTTATATAATGTGAATATATGTGCTAAAATTAGAACTTTTAACTTTCTCAAAGCATGAACGAAGTTGTTGGGGCTATTTGTTTGCAGGGTCATGACCCAATTGAATGGTGAAGATACAAAACAAACCCTCTGAAAGCTTTCCAGGTCATGATTCAGCACAGGGTAAAGACAGAACCCACTGATCTGTATCTCAACACACGCACACGCACACACAGACACACACACACACACACACACACACACACACACACACACACACACACTCTGCCAGGTTCTCTCTGTGATTCAGTAATCGTGTTGCCCTGCTGGCTGCCAGTGAGCGCTGTCTTCTGTGGAGCAGTAAATCGTCTGTGCTCGAGCCAGTGATGTTGTCTGATCTGCATGTCAGCTGTGGTAGCATACTGCCCTCTTGTGGTAAATTTAAATACCTCCAGTTTATGATTTGCCACAGGTTCGAATAAATTCTGGATTCATCTCGGTGAAAAATAGTGAAATTCGTCGAAAACTTTGAAAATACAAAATGCATGATAATTACTGGCGTTCACAGACTTTAAACACTTGTAGTATTTTGAATGTATTTTGGCCCCGGTATGGGGCGGGAGGGGGGGGGGGGGGGGTCACGCTTGATGAAAAGTGGAGATTAATTATTTGAGAAAAACAGCATTTTAATGGCTTTAATGGTTTTTGACAACTATTTAGATTTTGTTGTGCAGCATATTGTAATTACAGGACAATAGTTTTGTGAAGGGTCTTAGCGCGAGTGTGGCCTCAGTCAGTGAATGCTATGCAGTAGTGTCTGTATTGAAAGTGGCAGGATGAATAAATAGCTGTCATGTATGTGTTTGTGTCTTGTCTTGTAGAGGCTAATGATAGTGAGGGTGGGTAAGAGCAGAGCTGCTCTGCAGCAGATGGTGGGTAATGTGGTCTGCTTTAGCTGCCCACCACGCTTGCTCTAATTAAACAGAGATGACATTAACACAGGCTCCCACGCAATCTGCTCCTCCACTGAGTGTGGTGCTGATACTGGAGGTGGAGAGGTCACAGAGGGTCAACATTATATATATGTATATATATGTGTGTGTGTGTGTGTGTGTGTGTGTGCGTGTGTGTGTAGCTTTATAAAGCTAAATAATATAAGTGATGAAAGTCAAATGAAATGCTTCTGACCTGGTTGGCCCGATTATTTAAAATAAAAATAATAAAAATATAAAAGCCTTTCCCAAGTTTTTTTTCCGACCTCTGTTGACTCTGAATATCCTTGAGCAAGGCACTCAACCTCCATAAACTCTAATTATAACTCTATTGGTCAGCAACATATGACAGCGGATCTACCAAAAAGCCCTCAGTTTATGACAAAAATGAAAAATATAGCAAATGGGAAAAATAAAGAATTATAAATGGTGATGTAATTAATAATTAATTTACAAATTAATAAATCAACCTGTTACTTTTCAATTTTCAATTCAATTTTATTTGTATAGCGCCATATCACAACATATATTGTCTCAAGGCACTTTACATAGTGAGGTCAATATTACAATATTAAAGGGAAAACCCAACAAATCCCACAATGAGCAAAGCACTTTGCGACGGTGGAGGGGAAAAAACTCCCTTTTAACAGGAAGAAATTTCTGACAGAACGGGACTCGTGGCCGGTCATCTGTCTCGACCGGTTGGGGTGAGGAGAGAAATGGGGAAGAGAGGAGAAGTGGGCAGAAAGAGGGTGGGAGGAGAGACAGTAGGAGAGAGAGAGAGAGAGAGAGAGAGAGAGAGAGAGAGAGAGAGAGAGAGAGAGAGAGAGAGAGAGAGAGAGAGAGAGAGAGAGAGAGAGAGAGAGAGAGAGAGAGAGAGAGAGAGAGAGAGAGAGAGAGAGAGAGAGAGAGAGAGAGAGAGAGAGAGAGAGAGAGAGAGAGAGAGAGAGAGAGAGAGGACAGTTGTACAACCGGCGCTTTAATCTCTACCAGACTGATACTTATAATTAAAAAATACAATTATGTTGTTATTATTAGTGATGATAATAATAACAATAACAATAATAATGACGGGTTTGGGTCCGGTACTAAACAACCACCAAGATAATGTATGATGTTAATTAGACATTAGATAATGAATTTTTGGGGGAATTAATATTGATTTTACAGATACAATTTTAAAAGGAAATTAAACAGGCTTTCATTTACTGTCTGTTTGATGTACTAATTGTTAGGTTTTTTTTAAAACCAGTTTTGTTATTGATGAGGATGTTTAATTTGAAAATTTTTTTAGAGAAATGAAAAAGTAAAATGACTTGATATTTCACCCCCAAAAAACAGTATGTATAATTTAAATTAAGGGATTATTAGATATATTTTTTCATGTTTATCATCTTTCATACCCTCAGACGACTCTTGGGGTTCCTAAACCCAGAGGTTGAAACCCACTGCTTCATGTTCTGCTGCTGTAAATACAAGAGTGATCAAGACTAGTGGAATGGTCAATTTGCAGAATCTCCCTCTGGGCATTAGCAGTGTTAAAGATTATTTTTTCAAACAGCATTTACACATACATTCAGTGTTTGTTGTTCAGTGGACATTCTTTTAGCGGAAAGGTGTGAATGGAGTCACTAATTGTACCTAGAATGAAGCTTAAATTGTTCTGTGATGAAATGGAGTGAGCAGAAAAAAAACTTTGAAGCATAAAGCGAAAAAAGAGCATTATCCTTGTAGAGAGAAACTGTAAACACTTCAGGCTTGAATCTAGCTTAAGGGGTTGAAGTCATACTGCTAGAAAACAGAATAGACATTTAAACATTAATGTCATACTCAGAGGCGACTTGTCAAAAAGAATTTGGATCTCAACATTAAATACATTATCTACAAAAGGTATGGACAGTATAAATAGTCCGGTTCACGATCGAAGTAACACAGAGAAATACAAGACACAGAGTCAATATAAATCATAAAAGTTGATTGAATTATATGAAATGCTATTAAAAGCTAAGCTGATTGTTGTTATGTTGATTATGAAATGAATGTAATAAAATTATATCAAGAAATGTAACATTATAACGAACAATCAAAGAATGTAAATGGAGCATTAAACTCTATTGTCCATTTGTCATGCTAAATGAGGAAGTCATGTAGATCACGTCTACTGAAAAATGAGGAAGTCACGTCCGCTGTCAAAAAGAAGTGGACATCTGGACCTTAAATACATTATCTACAAAAGGTATGGACAGTATAAATAGTCCGGTTCATGATCGAAGTAACAGATAGAGAAATACAAGACACAAAGAGTCAATATAAATCATAAAAATTGATTAAATTATATGAAATTGGCAAATAAGAGGTTAGAAAAAAAAAAACTAAAGGAGCACAATAACCTTTTAAATCCCAAAGGTAATGTCAAACAAAAATTAACAGTGAACGCTGGCGGTATTTGTAATGATGACGTCTCACTTTCACTGTGCTGTGCAGGGAGCAGAGGCGGTCCTGAGATACTGACTCTTACCTCCATCCACATCTGGGATAAAAACAGAGGCCAGCTGTGGCTCTGGCAGAGTGCCATCAGAGGTCACCATGGAGCCTGGAGTGACTCCAGCTGTTTGCAAGTCGCCCAGATGACACACAAACTCTGTAAACAGCTTGAGATTGTGAATGTTTTTGGCAGGAGCCAATAAACCGTTAAGAGGGATCAGCGGCATTGGCTTTGTCCAGATGATGGGCAGAGCCACAGCCGAGCTGTAAATGTTAAATGTTCAGGTTGAATTGGGACCTATACCGTGCAGCAGTGATTCCCCGAGGGATACATGAACCCTGGGGGCGTTTGTGATTTCTGTGGAAAAATTGAAGCTTTACTCATTTGAAAAATCTAGTTAGCATGCGAGCAGGGAAGTCTGAACAGTTGGCGTAAAGTAATGAATAAGCCGTTTAGACAGATAAGTAAAAGCAACGGAAAAATGACTGAAATAGATTGGAAAAAAAAGGATAAACTTTAAGAGTAATCAACTACAGGTAATGGGTAAAGAGTTGAAATAAATAATGAATAATTCAAAGAGGCAACAGACAACTTCGTGCCCCTAGTGGTTACTGCCGGTATTATTGTTTGCCCATTATCGCAAAGACAATATATATAAAATATAGGAGGAGAAGAAAGCAGTATGTTCACTGAAGATCCTGCTTTGTTTTCTGGTTCCTAGCATTTACTTTAATCAGTGTTAGCATCATGGCTACTGTCAAAAGCAGAAAACAACCATAAAAATCCCAATTTTAACAAATAACCTTGGTGTCCGGTAGTATTGATAAGTAGGCTGGTTGTGTTCCTTACTGAACTAGTAGAAAGAAGGCAAACTGCCTTTTATTTTTGAAGCTTCTCATGTCCCGGAACTTTCTCCACATATTGAATACCTATCTGAGGTTCTCTTTTTCTATCACTCTACTTCATCAGCTGCTTTTGTTCCTCCGTCAACGGGATTCTTCTTCTCTTGCGAGGTGTTCGTCGGTTCCACTGTCTGCAATTTCCATCACTGGGGATAGATACAGTGAGAACGCTGTTCTCTTCCTTGTTTTGGTTACGCAGTGGGTGACGCAGTTCCTATGTGCTGTAAATCAACACCTCATTTTCCTGCGAAAACTGCGTCCAGGTGGCCAAGACAATAACAGGGTATAGGGGGCCAATATAAGCATTGATGATGTAATTTTTCCATCACTATTTCAAGGTACAATCAGTTTTAACATCTTAATGGTTTATGCCAAAAGTTTTTCTATTTCTGCTTAAAGTTTAAACATTAAAAAAGTAAAGGATAAATGTTGATTTGACCAAAAATTGACAGTTCAGTTGTATAAAATATTCATCCTCAGTGTATCAACTTTATATTGAATGACTTCCTTTTTATAAGTGGTTTAAATGAACACATTAGGAACATGATGGGTGGTGCAGAGGAAGGGGTGAATTCATGTTGGGGCAGATCAGATAAAAAACACTGGACAGCACTGCAGTAGTTTCACTATAACGCAGCAGAAACAGTAGGGAAATGAGACAGGATGCAAAAAATAGTAAATTATTTTATTTTTTTAACCATGCCACTGAACACTGACGCATACAGAGTTGTGCCTGAATCCACACTGAGAAAACACTTTCACACACTGTGTTACAAAGCTGTAATGGAGAGGGATTTTACTGCACACATGGCAAGAAGAACAACCCTGATTGGTTACCAGGTCGAGCTTTGATCTGGCCCTGAGGTAGACAGACATTGACATAATCTAAACAATGCTAATCACATCCTTCTAGGACACATCAAATAAAAGGACATCTGCATTATCACAACATAGAAAGATCAAAGAAAAAACCCTTTTCAAACAAAAGTGCTCTTATTTCTTTTGGTCCACCGAGGAAATCCATTTATAGTGCATGTTCATGTAGAATAGATACTGTGAATGTGTGTTTTCATGGCACTGAGTGTTGGTGGCTACTTAAGAAGGCATCGGTAATGCCCACAAGACGCCAAGATTTGCTGTACACACCTTTTTCATCCAAGGATCTCAGTCCATTGTCACTTTGAGGGAAACAATTTGAGACAAGCGTGTACTTTTACATCAAAATTGCTTGGATCTTGCATCAGAATACCAGCCACTATCACACTATGTTGCTTCCAGTTGCAATGTTCAGACAAAGTGGATCTACATGGCAGTCTATCTTTAATTAAGTAACAATAAACAAACACCCAGAAACAACTACCAACAGCACAGACCCATGTACTCAAGCACATTGATGCTCTACTTATAAAAGAGGCACAAGGGAGGGATCGTAATCAAATCAGAGACTTATAAAACACACACTTTAAGATGTTTCTCAAATCATACCAAATGTAAACAAATAGCAAATTACTGTAATACAAAAATACAACATGTTTAACTCTATAAGGCCTGTGCTAGGCTCACACAAGGGAATAACATACCGTGACAGTTTGTACATTACAGCTACAATACAACTGACAATAACCTGCTCATAGTGATTCAATGTCAGAATTTTCTTTTCATGTTTTGTAAAAAAACAACAACTTTTCATGTTTTCTTCAATTTTCTTCTAGAAAATTCTGATTCTGTGGTTTTATAAGACATCTATATATAGTTAGTGATTTAAAAAACTACACATAAAAGCCGCGTTGGGGCTCCTCACACTGTTTGACCATTTAAAATATGATTTGTTAGAAAAATTAAAACTAAGAAAGAACGAATAATTTGCAGTAAGTTTAAAATAAACAGTGAAAAGCGAGGAGAGGTAGAGCTCGCTCTACTAGAAGTCATCCCAAGAGACAGACTGAGTGATGAAAACCAGTACATATTTGGTAACAAATAAACAACATATAAATAGCAAAACCTATTACATCGCAAGAGAAACTCGCACTGTGAGCCAGTTACCTCAAAACAATAACACCCACTGCAAGAAAGACAAGGCAATTAAAGAGATCAAGCTTATGAGGTCAAAACGTGGCAGCCATTCAAGTAAAAACATGCAGAAAATAAACAACTCCAAAACAAAAATCCAACAGCAGAAAAAAGACGGACACAAAATGACTCGGAAGTCACAGGAAATAAGGAGGGAAAACGTTGCAAAGTTCAGCCAATCAAGCCTTCATGGAATTATTTTTAACATCTACTGCACAATCATAGAAGATGACTCGGGTTGCCTGATGGTTTAGCAATCAATCTAAAAGCCCCTGCTACACAGACACGTCAGCAGTCGCAGCCGTTGTGGCATTGATTTTAACCACAGTGGATCCATTAGAGATAGTTGTTATTATTATGTGTACGAGAGAGAGAGAAATGTGTGCGTGTGTGTTTGTGAACACTAGGGCTAACACAGTTAAGTCGTCAGGAAACTGTCAATTATACCAATCGGTTGCTTTTATAGTTTTTTTTTTCCAGGTCCTGAATATTTGGCTGTTTCCTGCTTCTCAAAATGTGAAATTTGTGTTTTTTATATTCCGTTATAAACTCAGTGTCTTTGGGCAGATGAAACTTTTGTGACTATTTACTGACATTTTTCAGATTTATCACTTATTAGTAAAACAAATAGTTAAATTGCAAGTGAAACTAATCGTTATTGGCAGCCTCAGTGTGTACACACATTTTTAGTAATGCTTGCATGTCTTTATAGTTGGGTAAAAACTGTTTGACAACTTCCCACCATGCATTTTTTTATGTTTATCCAAAACGAGTCCGATTTATTTATTTTAAATATTATTTTTAAGAAACATTAAATCCTTCAGTTTTAAAAATCTGCAACATTGAAGTTTTCAAGGTTTTTACCCAACTCTGTGTGTGTGTGTGTGTGTGTGTGTGTGTGTGTGTGTGTGTGTGTGTGTGTGTGTGTGTGTGTGTGTGTGTGTGTGTGTGTGTGTGTGTGTGTGTGTGTGTGTGTGTGTGTGTGTGTGTGTGTGTGTGTGTGTGTGTGTGTGTGTGTGTGTGTGTGTGTGTGTGTGTGTGTGTGTGTGTGTGTGTGTGTGTGTGTGTGTGTGTGTGTCAGTCAGACTGTGCACTGGGTCCAAGTCCTGCTCAGACGTAACAGACGTACAAGTAAGTCTTTTCTATCCTCCAGTCAGCCGGCACGTCCTCAGGTTTGTGGCCTTTCATGTGCTTCTGCATGGCGGCCAGGCTCGGGCAGAAGTCCTGGCAGATGGTGCACTGGTATGGAGACGCTCCGTTGTGAGTGCGCAGGTGCTTGATCATAGCCGAGTAGTCTCTGGACCGCTGGTGACACAGCTTACACTCAAATGGCTTCTCACCTGAAAGATTCAGCAATCAATCATTAACCTTGCAGACCTAGAGCCAGAGAACTGCCAGGTGAAAGGGGATTCACCTCTATTTCAGGCCACTGTACTGCTGTGTGTTTGTGTGTTTATGCTGTAGGATTAGACCTGTATCTGTTTGACATTACATATCTATCAGTCAGCGTCATGAAACGTGGTTTCTCAGTGACCTCTGTGAGATATCTGAAAGCAAATGATAAAATGTACTGTAAGCTGAAGGTAAATTTAATTATTGGCACATTTACATTTTAAGTAATTTATAGTGATTCTCTAAAATAATTAATTTTATAAGTCACTTTCCTTCTATAAATTAGCTTTAAATGCTGCTGAACTATCACAGTGATAGCCTCAGATTCAATTAATTTTAATGCCCTTTATTGTAAAAGTATTGTATTTCTGTAACAGTTAAATAAATGATAATAATAATAATAATAATAATAATAAATATGGGAGTTGTGAATTTTTTAACAGGTGACATATTTTTATTTTCTTTAAAAACTAAATCATTTTTCTTACACCGCTAGGCTCTGTTGTTTATTGTAAATCTAAATATCAATACACATTTTGTGAGAAAAGCAGCAGGACGGTGTCTGTGGTATTCAGTCAAAATAAACTACATGGCCTGTGTTCATGATTATGAGGAAACATGTAACCGAGTGCAACAGTGTGGCTCTTTGAAGTGTGATTTGAACTACAATGGAGCCCTGTGGCACAGAGGGGGGGATATCAGGCTTTGGCTGAAAAGACAATACCTGTTAGTAGAATCAATACATTGTTGGTATGATGCCTTTTCATGGGATTCATTTATTAAATTGAGTAAGGTTAGCAATTCTCAAATTTTTTCTTGTCCTTCAATTTCAAATGTTGAACAGTAGCAGCACCAATACAATGAAGACCCTGCTCTCCTGTATGTTTGTTTTCATTTCTGAACCCCCACCTGTATGTACACGGTAGTGTGTCTCGAGCTGGTGTTTGAGGCTGAACCTCTTCCCGCAGCCGTTGCACTCATAAGGCTTCTCTCCTGTGTGGATGCGTTTATGGCCCCTCAGCGTGCCGTCGTCTCTGAAGCAGCTCCCGCAGAATTCACACTCAAACGGGTGATCGCCTGAAAACACAGTTGTGTCACAACAGCAGCCACAACACCAGCAAAGCCCGTTATCGTGAAAGGCATTAACTTGCGACTTTTTCCCTGGCACGGCACGGTATGGCCGCATGTGTAAATGCATAGGTCAAATA
The DNA here is from genome assembly GCF_022379125.1 of Scophthalmus maximus. NCBI lineage: Eukaryota > Metazoa > Chordata > Actinopteri > Pleuronectiformes > Scophthalmidae > Scophthalmus > Scophthalmus maximus. The sequence continues at coordinate 11,024,408 of NC_061525.1, forward strand.
GTCGCACAACACTTTGTGCACATGCATATCAAGCAGGGAAATAAAATGCTTTCAGACGTTGCTAATGTTGTGACACGAGGACACTCCTCTTGGCTGTCTGCTAATAGCTAATAAAAGTCCTCTGGCCCTGTGCTGCTCTGTTCTCTATACTGTAGTTAATCTATTTCTCTCCTAGGCTGAGGGTTTGACTCATCTCCCATGACCTATGTGCCTCATTATCTCAGTGTCCACAGCAACAGTCAAGTCAGAGGATACATTGCTCTCCTCATTACAGGCCGAATCTCCCCAATCCCCCACCCCACTACGGAGCAGATGACATTTACAAAATGTTACTTCCAAGCAGAATGGCATACAAACAAGATACGCTGCCATGGCCAAAACTCCCTTCACTTCTGTCTCTTCACATCAATTATGTATTTCTCCTGTCTAGACATCAAGCCATCCTGACAGCTGGGAGTGTTATTTAAGGTAAAAGAAGAAAGGGGGACATCTTTTCAGTAAATATCTCTCCGTCTCCTCCGGCACTAAGACTCACCCTCGGTAGAACACACAGACGAGTCATTTCCATTTGCTTTTCCTTCAATATTTATTTGGGTTTCCTCTATCATTTTAGGTGAACCACACTAGAACTGACAGCCGTGAATTGCAGAAGCCCAAAGGCTGTCTAAGAACCCAAAATATAAACAGGATGAAAATTGCCCAAAATATGCACCGGCCATAACGGTACAGTGCTGTCATCAGAGAGGTGAGTCATCTTATAGAGACAGGAAAAGGAGGGTGGGAGAGGATGCGTGCAAATTGACTAAAACCTCAAAGCCAATAACCTAAGGAAATCAACCCAAATACAAAAATAAATACTGCAGTTTTTCTCATTTTCTCAACATGTGCATGCATTTCACACTAAGTGTTTATAGCTAGTGACAGGAGATAACACTACAGACGGCGACGGCGTCGCATATGATCCACATCTTACCTGTGTGCGATCGCAAGTGTCTTTTGAGGGTGGTGTGGCTGGGGAAGGGGCGCTCACAGTGGCTACAGATGTAGCTGTGCATGCCTGCATGGACCTCCATGTGCTGCTGCAGGGCCTTCTGGGTCTGGAAGCGCTTTGCACACAGCAGACAGAACACTGCCATGTCAGTCCCTGGAGAACGCACAAGACACAGACGCACAGTTATTTCAGTACCATACACAGACAGGGCCTTAAGTGGGGAAACTGGGTCACTTCAACTTTGTGCGAGTCCTCTGAGGGAAAAGCTTCTTTCAAAGAGCGAGTGCCTCTACCTAAACCAACTCCACTAAAAGCCCAGAGGCACTTTCAGCTGTGAGTCTTTATACATTCTATTTTAAAGCATGAAAGTCATTGTTTTCTTTAAGAATTTCCCACACAATGCACAGCATGCCAATCACACAATCAATGGCTCCTTCCTGGTGTGTTAGATGTGTAATTATTCTCTTCATTCCCCATCAGGAGTCAGCTCCAGCCTGTGAAGTCCTCTGTCTCTGTGCTCAAAGAGCGGCTGATAGTAGCTCCACCCTAAATGATGCCTACACTATGTGCTCTGTGCAGAATGTTAAGTAGTGATATCAAGCCATTAAAGGCAGGACTGCAGGAAAAAACACAATCCAGTTTAATCCTGTGTGTGACCTGGCATCTCTTTGGGGCTGCTTTCCTGTTGCACAGAGTGTGGAGAGGAATACAGATGGGGAGTTGCTGGTGTGGTAGTTTAAGTCAAAATCGCTATGTGAAGAAGATCCATTGGCTGTCATACAGTCAACACTTGATCTACAGGCTGTTAATGCCAGAATGGATTTGAGTGCAGGCGTACACAGCCTGTAGATCACTTGTTGACTGTGCTTGTTTGACCGAATAGCAAATTCATATGGGTGGCAAGACTGAAAGTCTGGTTAATCAGCTGCTTTGGACATTATGCGCATGTCCTGGAGAGTGAGGCTTTAATGTGAGATTATGAGGTCCTTATTTCTCTGTCTGCTCAGGTTGCAGATCATTTACAATGCTAGCAGGTCCCATTGCTCCTGACTCGGATTCAATCAGACATCTCCAGCGGAGGATCATTAGTAAACAGAGGACTGTGCCAGCACTTCATTGGAATTCAAGTGGGGTTGCTGTGTCGCATTTAAAATGCAGTCTGATGAGGTCCACTAAATCAAATCATTTGTTACTGTTATTGAAGTGCCTTGAGGCAACTGGCAATTAAATTGGAATTAACGCAGGGAAAGGGATACAGCACACTCATACTAAGAGGGAAGACACTTGGTTTAGGTTCAATCAAGTTAACAGACACGCCTGTTCACAGTGGAAAGAAAAAGAAACAAATCAAGCAAATTCACATTTCAGGACTAAATCAGCAACATCCATTGTGTCTTTCACTAATCCACGTATCGCGATTTGCTCAAATAATGCAAGATGCTTTTTTTAGTCTTCACAGATAAGTACATTCTGGCATATGCGCACAAAGCCTCTTCTTTTAAATTATCGTGCTTCTTTTTGAACCTAGTTTTGAAACTTTCCCCCCAAAACGTCTCAAATGGAACTGATCATTCGTAATCATTAACAGAGAGAGGACAGGATGAAAGACATTCCCTGATCTTAACAATCCTGCAGGGAGGTGATCCGCTGGAATGAACTGCACCTGTTCAGGGGCTTTATCCTGTGGACTTTCGCACAAAGGTTACACAATGAGGTTCAGGCCCTCATTGACCAAGCCTATTAGTCATAGGCTACTGTGCAACTCCCACAATCCCTGTCTTTATGCTGTCGCCTAATGACCACGGCCCTTTCTCACCCACGTATCACAATATTTTAGTTGAAAACAAAAGACAACTCCATTCTCAACGCCTCTGCACCCTCCCCACTCCCCTTATCCACTGACCATACAGGAAAATCCTTTCACTGTGTAACCAGCGTTACTTTTTGCCTGAGTCATACTTTACTAATGCCAGTTCACTTCACATAGTGCAACAGTGCAGTCTGGATAATGATCCATCTAAAAAGGGCTAAAGACATTAAAGAAGAACAAAAAGCAGTCTCTGCATGACCTGTGATGTGGAGCCTTAATTCAGTCTAACTAGTTCCTCTGGTACTATTTGCTGCAGCCAGCAGGGGGAGTGCTTTCTGTTCCAATATGTCCAGGTTAGTTCAGCTGCAGGCAAAGCAGAGCCGAGCCTTCGACCAACTAAATAACACATTATCCACCTTTTAGTTACTCCAAAAGCTATTTTAATTATCCACTCTCCACCCTCTCCTATTAACTATCATATGTTGTAAATGGCTGTTTCAATGCAGCCTGCATACTTTGTTCTGGCTGCTATTAAAGTTTAACATTCCAGTTTGTTTGAGGAGGTAAACCGTTACTCCCCAACACACTGGCAGACACTCACAGATGTATATCCTGATCCCTCTGTCACCAACAATGCTGAAACTTGAGAAAAGAAATATGACAAATATTCTGTCACAAGAGTCTCACTCTTGATCTTTGGTTGACACGCAGCAGCGACAACCGCTCCGCAGTCGTTTCAGATTTTATTCTGCGCAACTGACGCTGAAAATAAAAATAACAAATAATGTCTTGAAGTGTAAACAACAACCTTCGGAGGCGAGGAAGTGTTTATGTGTTAGTGGCGGCATTTCGCCTCGCTGTGCTCTGTTAACTTTTCAAACGAAAGGGATTTGCAGTGGTGGAGTTTTCCAGTAAGCTTTGGTAATAAGTGCAGAGGAGCTTCTTTATGAGAGAATAAGCCCTAAAGTTGGTTGTCATTGCCCCCTGCTTTCTCACCCTTAACCAGACAATGGGCCTGGGATTTTAGTTTTAAGGCACAGGATGACCCCCTGACCCTTGGCCCTCAATGGGGTAAATACCATGTAATCAATGGTATTCGTCAAAGGCTGGAGAGTTGACTGAGCATTGTGTTTAGTGGCAGGGAGCTTTAACAGTGGGAATAATGATTTACTTTCAAGCAATTCTGCTATTTGGCAGAAAACATAAACATTTACTGCAGCTTGTTCGAATGCACAATTAGGTTTGTACTTTAGGACGGTTTGAGGGTTTTCATACTATTTCAGAATATCTCCACATAGAGGATGTGTATGTGATTTAACACGGTCTGCATTCATACATCTGCCACTCATTCAGTCCAGCTGAGGTGGGAGCCGGCCAGGCTCTCACGCTGCCTAAGAAACAAAACCATGTGTCTAGGCAACCAGATAGGATCATGGTCCTTGTTGGGGTGAAGTGTTCAAGCTAATCCCTTCATTCACAAATAAGCGCAGCCTGTTTCTTTTCAAGGCGCAAACAAAAGTTTTCCCACCCTGAGAATCTGTGAGTAAACCCACTGCAAATTGAACAAGAGATTGCATTCATTGACGCCCACAAATCGGTATAATTTCTTCTGTGTTAATCTTAACTTCAGTGTCCGCTGGCCACCAGTTACACTGATTGATTTGTGAACAGTTTTGCTTTATATTGGCGTCACTCTAAAGAAACAAACGCATCTAATTTCAACTATTATTTGCAAATAGTACGCACTATTTTAATTGACACCCGCATAATTTAATCTGTTGACGTAATTAATTCAGTCAATTCTGAATGACAGCCAAGTCGAAGGTACTGCTGATATCAAAAGGATAAGGACTTTGAACAGATTTCATAATTTACAATATAACATCACGGCTAATCATGTCCATCAGCTTGAGCATGAAATTTTAAGACACTATAGACTGTTTCCTAAGGCCCTGATCAGTGTATTTACAGTGTGCTCTCTGTCTGCTGGCTCCCTGACATCACCCTGTTAAACATACACAGTCATGCAGGCTACATTATGTGCTAGACCTCACATGACCTTGTGCATTCACACTGTGTTCATGGGGACAGCTCCCCATAGATGCGCCGGCTCAGGAAGCACATACACAAATACTACAGTACCTTAAACAACCCCGGGCGCTCATCAGTAGACTGCTAATCTACCCGAGTGAGGAACAACCGACTCAATAATTAATGCAACAAGAGATACGTTGCTCGTGTTTAACCACCATTCCATGGACCCGTTCATTGAGGTCACACTGTTTCATTCGCCTTGATGCCTACAACGTTTTCCTCTACCTGCTGTATTTCACTTTGCATGAAATGATGGGGGCATCTGGGGCTTTGTGTATCACTACAGTCAGTCAGTGCAAATAAATCCGGGCCAAACAGACCACTGTTCAGTTCCGTTTTAAGGCTTGTACAAAATACAACTGGGTATTAACGGGAGGGTGCAATGTGATGAGGGACACTCAATTAGGCGAGCTAAAAGGACTGTATTATACAGCATGAGCTGTATCTGAATGGACTACTGGACTGTTTAATTAGGGCTCGGACAGAAGGTAATATTATTCACTTGATGAAGCAGCCCATAATGTGTGGAAACAGTGCAGATGCTGTGAGTACACAAAAGCAGCTTCTTCAAGGCAAACGCTCTTATGGCCAAGGTGGAGAAGTGGTCAACCAGTGTGGGGTTTTTGAAGGATATACAGTCAATCTCTGTGTGCACTGTGGATAAGCTACAGTCCTTGGTTTTCCAGTAAAGAAAGCTTGTTGCCCCAGAGCCTTAACTCGCTCTGATGAAACAAACCCCTTTGTTGTGAGAGCAATTCAGAGACAGATCCATTCTTTTATTTTGGGCACTGACAAGTAGGTCAGAGGAGACTATGACAGTGCTGTGGTGAGGAGTAAACTGCAGCACATGATGTTGTTTTCCTCTCAGTCCTGGCACCCAACACCAGCAGCAATCCTCTTGGCCTCAGGAAGTCCTCACATACCCCCTGCCCCCACCCCATTTCACAGTCCAACCCCCACCTCTCTCTTTGATCTCTCTAACTTCAGCAACCCAAGGCCATTCACCTCTGACATATCAAAATGGCTAAATACACTTTCACTGTAAACTGGTCTTGCAGCCAGTATTGCCAAAATGCGTCAGAGTATCAGAGCAAAGGCTCCCAAAAGTGGTATTATTTCCCCTCCAGAGGAGGTGGCCGGCAGGGTTGCAGCTGCTGAGGTCTGACAAGTGTTAATCTGCTAAGAGGAAACTCATTTGGCTCACTGGTTTTATGCCACATGGCAAATTAAAGCCATGGTTGCACCATCGGCACTGAACACCAAAAGATCTCATGCGTTTTTAGTGGAAATAAAATCCAGGTGACACTTATTAAACTGGAGTTACTGAGTTGAAGCAATGTCATAATTTTCCCACACAACCCCAAAACAGCTGATTCAATTACCTGTAGCTCGTCGGCGGCTGTGAGAGCCACAATAAGAGTCAGTTAAAAGGCTCATGCGTCACGGCAGGCCGAGCTGAGATCATGACAAAATGAGAGAGTAATGCCCTCCTGTACCCTGCTCCGGATTCACTGCCAAGCTGAAACTGAGCTCGGGATGTTTACAACTTGGGTAGATAAGGGTAGAAACTTCTGGGCATCGCTAACACCCCTCCATGTCCACATCCATTAACTATTCATACTGTGTGTGCCACCTGGAGTTACAGTTACATGCCAGTGCTCCTGAGAAGCTTATCACCTTTCTCTGACAGTAGCAGAAAAGGTGTGGATTCAGACACTGTCAGGCAAATGTACCGTCTGACAACAATACCACTGTTTTTCACACTGGAGAGAAGTTTGTGTAAGCAGGTGCTGTCAAGTCTCTCACTACAAGCTAATGGGATAATATTCACCACAGAGGCATACTTAAAGTCGGCTTTATGGGTTGTCTATAACAAAAATAGTTTGAACTGTATTTTATCAATGAATGGAAACAAACTGGTTGTCTGTGTTTTTGGGGGCAGTATTAAGCTGTTATATAGAACTTGCCAGGCTTTGGGTTCATTTTTAGTATTCGTGTCACTTGGCTTGTTCCAGCAGCAGTTGGAAAAATCTAAGAAACCATACACAATTGATGTTACAGAAGCTGGAAGCAGTACTTTTTTTAACATAATTATTAATTGATGATCAAACTTTTAATTAATTTTCTGTTTATTAATCAATTATTTGTTGAGGCTGAATCAACAAACTTTAAGCTATAAATTATATTGCAAATCATTAAAGATCTTTTATTCTAATTAGTAAATGGGGAAAACACAACCTATATAAAGTAATCACTGACAACTTGCAAATCACATGTATACTAGCTTCAATTGTTAAGCTGTAATAAAAGTAATAACAAACAAGTCAATAATAATAATAATACAAATACCAATTTACTGTTCTTTGGCTTTCTTGTGATTGCAGGAATATACCGTGTGTGTGTGTTTCTTCTTCCTTCTGTGAAGCACGTTCTAACTTCTGTGTTTAAAAAGAGCAACTTTATGTGTTTGCTGGCAGCTATGGATGGTGACAGTTTTAAGAGTTGATTTAAAAAAATGAAAAATGACTTCAACTCCTTAGGCAGGTTGTTCCAAACTGTTAGAGCGTAGAATGCAAAGCACAAGTCACCATCCACGTTTTGTGCAGTCACCCCCCCCCCCCCCCCCCCCCCCCCCAAAAAAAAAAAACTTTAAGAAAAAAAATATTTTGACTCATCCTTGTGCCAACTGTTAATGCCAGGTGCTCACTGGAGCAGAACGGGTTGTAATACAGACATGTTGTTAATTTATTTATCCCAGAATACTGGGAAAAAAACAAAGGTGTTCATGTTGTTGTTGTAGTGCATCGGGTAAAAAAAACCTGCCACAGTCGTTCTCGGGCTGCAGGTGAGGATAGTATGTCTGTGAAACTGTAACGCTGATGCTGTAAAGCTCCGACTGTGGCAAAGTGGAATGCAGTGGGTCTGGATGCCAAGAGATATTAGTGGGTGATATGTGAGGGAGCCTCCCACCTCCCTGTTGATAAATTATGGAGCATCATGACGGGAACAGTTTAACCCAGCGAGCATGACAAGCAAGTTTAGACCCACGATTACAAGTCCCGTAGTCGCGGCTTACTCAACAGTTCAGTGCATCCTGTCCAGGTCAAACATCATGTGAGTGATGGCAGTGTTGGTGCATGCGCACGTTTGTTCAGTACCTGTATGCGTTTGCCTGTGGGCCTCCAGAGCATCCTCTGAGGAGAAAGTGGCTCCACACTGATCACACACCAGCGCCTCTGCAGGAGCTGTAGATAAAATCAAATGTATAAGAATGCATCAGACATGAACACAAACGTAAATGTGTGTTTGTTATTGTAGAGGAAGTCAGGCAATTAAGCTTTTTCAAGATAAAGGTGGAACAAGCAACAGGAGAGGAACAAAGGCGCCCCATTTCAGAAGTCACCAAAGAGACTGGCTTGTCACACACTTGTGCTTTTCAGGTGTTTAACACAAGGAAGCGAATGCGCGGAGTACAATGGAGGAGAGGAGAGCGCCGTAAAAAACACAACCCGCGACAAACAAAAGCACCAGACAGGGTGCAACGGCCCTTCTTCTCGACAAAAAAGAGTCGAGCTGAAGAGTTTTATTTACCGTGCCCTGTTATCAGTCTGTGAACAGTGAGCAGACTGTCTGCCTGAGAGGCCACAGAAGGACTGGGTGTTCTCTGTACAGCAGACGCTTCCCGCCTGCGGCACATCCCTTTATCAAAAAACAACAACAAAAAAACCCACTTCAGAGTCAACACCCCAAATCCCACTGCATGCACTGTAACTACAGTTCCCAGTTCACCTTTGCAATGCCCTTGTCGATTCTGATGAAGACATGAAAGAGACAAGTATGCATACCGCTTGCAGAAACATTCAACGCTCGCCTCACACCTGCACAGACAGACACAGAGGACAAACCTTTTCACTCTTCCTGGCACGCACGCACAAACACACACACGCACGCACACAGCTGTTTGGTTGTGGGTTGGCTCTCACTGAGATGTAAATCGGTTGCAGATCCATACTGGCCCTGGGCTCATTCACTGATCTATTTTCTGCTCAGCTGGCTTTAAATGAAGTTAAAATGACTCATTAAAACACCCACAAGCTTTGGGAACTCTGAGCGCTACAGCCTAAATGTGGTCCTCTTTCAACTCTTATGATGCCTCTACACACAGACACTGTGCCAATGTTCCCAGAGCTGCACACAATAACAGAAAAAGACCCAATTTGTTCATTTCTAAAAACAACAGCTTTTGAAAACAAACTGTTACTGTTTTTGCAGTGGTGCTTTTTTTTTCTTACATGGCACACAAATAAAACTTGCTTGAGAGCAACAGTGTAAGCAACACTGAGGCGGTGTTGTAGATCCTGATGTTGTATGACGCTGTCCAGTGTGGTGTGTTGTACTGTGAGATTGTGTGATAAGTGAAGAAGAGAACATAGTGCATTGTCTTGTGCAGTCAAAGGCACGGAGTGTGCTCTCATCCATAAACCATCAAACTGTCTCCAGACGCGGCTGCAATCGTCCTCCATCAAAACACTTTGTCTGGCATACCAAAATAAGAGCCAGCATCGAGCTGAATACCAAATCAGCCCATTAGAGCGGTGGAGCACTCGCTCCTTAGCAACCAGCGGGATCTAAGGCTGCCATACCGAAATACACAGTGACAAAGAAATGAGATCCATATCTCTTTTTTTTGTGTTGTATTATGGGTTGACACATTGGGATGGGGTAAGTTTACGCCCCAAAAAAATCAAATTGGGTTAAAGGTGCTGCTGTTGTGGATGTCACTGCGAATTGAAAATCAAAGAGTGTTGTTGAGGTCTGTGCGTGAAGCGAGACAGTACGTGTGTTTAGGGTTGTGCAGAGGGTACAGACGAGGAAAAAAAAGGGACGACTCAGGTGAAGTTTAAAGGAGTAGATCCCCTCTCATCTGTCAGCAGTATGTCATCCCCGAACAAGGGACCTCGCCTTGTCCAAACACATATTCTAGTTGAGGTTTCTGTTTTAGTTTCATTTTTAGTCCCTGATCCCCACCCCCCTCCCCTCCACCCCCACTCCTCTGCTCCTCTTTCTCTATTTTGGATAAAGTAGCTGGGAGAGCAGTCAGGTCTGATTAAGTCTGCATTTGGGTACAGTGTGTTCCTGGACACACATCTGCGAGCGAGCCATCACACACGCTTCGGAACACTGGCAGAACACCCAGGCCTGCCGGCAGCTGATGATGTCATCACTCAGAAGGGGCAGAGCTGGCGAGCTGCCAGAGTCTCCGAAAAAACACAGGAACGATTCAAACGGAGAGAGGCGAGAGAGAAAGACGTGGCGGGGAGGAGAGGGAGCGGTACATAGACCCGAGCAGGGAAAATAAAGCGTGATCCAAGTATTCGGAGCAGCACTAACTGGTGGGAGGAGGGAGCGGCTCTCGTATGAACAGGTGCATCTGAAAGGCTGCGCTATCAAGAGGCTTCATAAGCACCAAATACTGTGAGATGAAGAGTGCGAGAGTTGCAAAGTACCTGTGTGAGACAGCATGTGCATTCTTAGCCGCATGCTGTCCTGGAAATGTTTGCCACAGTATTCGCAGCCGTGGCCCTTCTCCTCGTTGTGCAGCCTCCTGTGGAAAGACAAACACTTAGTGAGCATGTTAACAGAGCGGAGAACGCACTCGTGACGATAAAAGTGAGTTTCTGCGCCTTTTTCTGTAAGGTCTCCCAAACCCAGAAGCATCATTGTCCTCGTAACAAGAGGAGCATGTTTTAATTCCGGCAAGAATCCCTCACTGAATGCAGCATCATTAGTGTAAGAGGCCCTTGGAGTTGTGAATCACAACGCATGAATGCTAAAAGAACACAGACAATAGGATATCTGGCTAATTTCAGAGTGCAGACATACGCGTGCCTCCACCCGCCAGCACTGCAAGACACTGGGCACGCACACGAACACACAACACACCAAGTGCATGCACAAAAACTCACATCCCCATGTAACACACACACACACACACACACACACACACACACACACACACACACACACACACACACACACTTCTCCTCCAACGAAAGGGAGAAAAGAAGATGATTCGCTGAAGCTCTGCCGGCAGCATAACCTATCATATCATATCACACACATCCAAGCATGCAAGGCATCTGTACTGTTATCCTTATATCACCCCCGCTAACAGCAGAGCAAATGGCAAGAAAAAAGAGTGCACCGAAGGACACCAAATGAGGTCTGAGATTTTTATTTGGAATCATAAAATCAATGTTTGCATATTTACGATGAGAATAAATTTTGACGCCACATTCTCAGGAGCTCTGAGTTATTTTCAAGCTTTTTACTGTACGTTTGAAGATCTGACCGACTTTTAACGATGCTAATTTACTTGAGCTTTCATGTTAGACTTAGAAAAAAAAGAAGCTGTTATTTTGGCTGTTGGGCAGAGAGAACCCTGTCACCGTGTATACATTTCCCTTTTCCTTTACACTGTTAAATAAAAGGCAGAAATACTTCACGTCCTGGTTGCCGAGGACCATGTCAACACAACATTCCCAGTTCGAGTCCAGACGGAAAAAATTTGTCGCATTTCATTCTCCATCAATCTCCCCTCCTCTATAATACCAAACATAAAGTCTCCTCTATAAAACCAAACATAAAGTCTCCTCTATGATAAAGACTGACACCCCCAAAAATATTTAAAAAGGCAGAAAAGCCATAAAATATGTTATTTTAATTTTAAAAAACAGATTAAATGACAGTAATTTTAGTTAACATTTACTGAAAAATAATTGCATATGTAACCTTATGAAAATCACCTGAAATACCGTAGTTTTTGTTTTATAAAGTAAGCCGCATTGCAGGCATCACCTTCTCTAATTTCGACACACAATTGTTTTGCAGACTAACACCGAGCCAGGAGACGCCACTTTAACAACACTACAAATGTCAATCTGCAGAGCAGGTGTATGCTCAGTGACCTGGTTACAGACATGCAGCAACTTCATTACGACCTCAAGCAGTGCCACCAATGCAACTCCGTCAAACCTGCGGACATGTGGCTGTCTCCATGAGTAACGCGCATCACTAAATATCCCACAGGATGCTCCGTTTCACTGGGGCGGTTTCGACACTGCTCTAAAGTGGCATGAGGCTGAAATGTCAGCCACAGGCACGGACGCGGAGAGGCTGTGATCCTAATCGTGGGCTGGCTGCATATTAGGACTTTGGGCTCACATTGTCTTGTTTCTAATAAGCGATGAGTCAAACTCAGCATAGCACGCAACAATTATAAACATCTGCAGTCATCTTAATAAGAGTTGTCATTGAGAGAGTTGGTACGTTTTTTTTGTGCGTGTACAAAAACAACTAAGAAGCTGACAAGCTCATAAATAATGACAAAAACCAACAACAGCGATTCAAGAAGCACAAGTTATCCATCATCTGAAGCGTCCAGCCAGGTCCCTGCTGAGATGCTCCTCTCTGCCGATGCAATGGAGCGCATATCAAATGGACTGGGAGACAGCGAGGCACACGCAAATAATCAAACAGAATTTAAAAACAAAACAAAAACAGCTTTGTGAATAACAGCTTCATAAGACACCAAGGCCTCTTTATCTCCAATCCTTCACAGAGACCCGATTCAGAACTTCCCGACACGGTGAAGACATGAGTGCAGGTGTCCCTGAGAATATATTAACATATTTACTGTTGCTCCTTCGAGCTGTTTTTTTTTTTTTTTTAACATGTCGAAGGGGAAAAACAAATTCTCAAAGACTAAGACACAGTTCAATTCAACAGATGCGTTGTCCAATGTTTTTCTTAGGAGCATAATCAACTGCATGGTTTACATTCATCGTAGCACACGAGCACCTGCGGATTCCTCACGTCTTTTATTAGACATAACACGTTTGCGTGTAAAAATGTGGAGCAGGGAGCGTAGCTGTGTGTGTGTGTGTTTTCTGAAAAATGTCACCGACTAAATCTCTTGACCTTTTTATTTTGGCGTTCGCGAGTGATAATTACATCTTGGAGCCTAATGGGAAACTATAAGAGGCTGAAATTGATTTAAAGCAAACTGTCATGCTGCCGCCAAGTGTAAAACTATAGTGTGTCGTGTAAGAGTGTTGCATGTTACCTGTGCTGCTCCATGGCCTGCCTGCTGTGCAGCTGAAGCCCACATTCGCCACAACACTGCTGGCCTTGAGCCTGACCCTCGTGCCTCATCCCCGCTGCAAACTGGCCCAGCCTGCTGAGGAGCTCTCTGTGCAGCAGGCCCTGGTGCAGCAGGCCGCCGTAGGCCCTCGGGTCCAGCGGCACGCCCAGGGACGGGGCCACTGAAACGGACACCATCCCCTCTCCAGTGTGGTGGGAGGGCACAGAGTACATGGAGGGCAGATGTTTCTCGGTGATCCCGGGGAAACAGTCGAGTGAGTTCCCCACCACTTGTGCTCCGTCTTCGGGGCCCGTGTGCAGCTCTCGGGCGCTGGTGATCACACTGCCTCTCAGCGGCGTCCCCGGGCCCTCGTCTCTGGGCTGGTCTGACAGACAACTCCCTTCCTCGGCGCTGGAGGACCTGCCCTCACAGCTGTTGGCTTCATCCACCTGCATGCTCTCTGATTTTATGTTTCTAGCAGGATGCAGGGATGAGGCCTGGGACAACTGGGAACTGTGCTGCTGAGGCTGCTGGGAACTCTCCATGTCGACCTCTGTGTCCAGCTTGGGGCTGGATCCCGGAGCGACCTCACCGGGAGTGCGCCTCTCCGTCATGTGGTACAGAGCCAGGTGGTGTAGAGCGGTGGGAGTGGTGCGAGGGGGTCCGTCCTGTATGGAATGCTTCTTGGACATCAACACGTGCCTCCAGTGCCTGGCCCGGCCGTGGTCACTGTGGTCTCCGGGGGTGTGGTTCCTCACCGCCACCTCCTCGCTCTCCTCCGCCTGGATGGTCTCCAGCACTTTCAGACACTGCTCCTCCAGGTACTCGATCTCGAGGATCTCAGCGGCGTACAGGAGGTCGTCCAGGTCCTCGGCTGTTGCCTGGAGGGACGCGGTGTAGGCGTACTCCAGGATCTGCTGGAACGTCTTGGGGGACAGGAAGTCCAGGGCGTACCGCAGGCTGCTGCGGTGGAACAAGATCTCAAACATTTTGCTGGTGCAGGCCAGGACGGTGCGGTGCGCCGGGAACTCCTGGCCGTCCACCGTGATGATGACATCACACAAGGTGCCGGTCAGACGCATCTGATTGGCCCGCTGCAGGAGCGTGCTGGGGTGAGTGGGATTGTGGAGCTGGAGCACACCCATGTTTTTCAGATCCGTATCCACTCGGACGTCTGCTGAGCCCACGCATGAGGTGTGGCTGTCCTGCCTGTGTCACTTGGCTTCAGCCGGTTGTGGGTCTGTGGGAGGGGGAGGGGGGTCGTTAGCACCTCTTACTTACAACATAATGCAAAAGACAGTTAATTCATTTACACTCTCATTCATGCTCAATCAATATATATATATATATATATATATATATATATATATATATATATATATATATATATATATATATATATATTCTTTTTAAATAATATCACTAAATATATTCTGTGAAATAAAATTGAACAAAAAAACACTTGATCATTTCAGGGTTTTTTCTTGATTTTATTTCATGCACCCAACATGTTTATTCATTCTAATTAAGAAGAAAACGGCAGACAACAGGTCGATAGACACAAAACAACCGCTTCCACTGCAGGTGATTAGTCTGAGCGTCTCGCTGAGAGCGGTCACGTCGCTGTAATAACGTCTGCATACTGAGAGGTGACGGTTCAATCCATCAGGCTGCTGCTGCAAACACTGTCACACACACACTCACACACACACACACTCACACACTCTCACACACACACACACACACACACTCACACAGACTCACACACACACACACACACACACACGTCCTCAACAGGTAGGCCTGCCTCGCAGGGCTGATTAGTTCACTCCGGCTGCGCACGTGCATGATGAGACGCGTTCCAGACAATTAAACCACTCAGTTAAAAATCCCCTAAATAAGTTATCAAACTATCTGATCGATGGGAGCGTGAGAAGCGAGGCGCAGCCCCCGTCGCCGCGTGGTGCCGACGGACGGGCTCAGCATCCTCAACTCAGCCGACACCGGGGCGCATCAGGTGCGGGGACGCGTCGACTCGACCTCTATCATCCGACACACGTCGCGACACGCGGCTCATCGTCGCTCCGCGCGCTGCGCGTCAGGGAGCGCGCGCAACGTCCCCCCGAATACACCGGACCCCAATCTGATCCAAAACACTCCTGCGGTGTGACGGTGGCGTGAACGAGCCGCGACGCAGTCTGAGCTCCATCAAGTTTGTCATCATCCTCCGTCGGGCTGGCAGGCGAACTTCGCTCGATGTCACCGACATCCCTTATTCAACAAATGACACCTTCGCACGAGTCCCGACACGGAGCAGAAGTTGGCCGGAGCGCGCTCAGCTGCGTGGACCGAGCCGCGGACGTGACGGGGAGAGTTGTCAGTGTCGCCTCTTACCTCTCGTCTCCTAACGTGCTCCGCTGATTATCCGGGCAACATGATGGTTACACATTTCACAGTGCCCGCTCCAAACTCACTCCTGCTCCAAGTAAGCGAATCATCACCGCGCCGCGACAGTCAGGGCAGACGGGGCCGACCCTGCGCTTCCGAGCACCCCTTTCAAAATAAAACACCGCTCCTCCAGCCACGTGTTGGACGGTTTCAACACGACAGGACAGCGGTGATGGTGAAGTCCGAATGCATGGAATTACCTGACGAAGACGAGGTGCACAGGTCATTTACAGTAGTTCAAGCAAACTTAAGAATCTATTGTAATTAATCGGTTCTTTTTTTAACGTTCATTCGGTTTGCAGGACCTGTAGATTAGGACGATCAAATTTAAAAACCCCAAAATGCCGTTAGTCAATAAAGTTAATGTTACACCATGATATTTTGTAAAATTCACACGTTTTGGAAATGACAAAAGAAAGAGATAAAGTACTGTCCAAAAGTATTGTGGGGTAAGGAAGCTGGAGGTTGGTTATTTAGTCACTATTCTTTTCAGTCAATCAGCACCACATATATCCAGATATTTAGGAAAATATCTGTAGAAACGTGCATATCTTTAGTTACAGCTAATGTTCATCACGTACAAAGAGAAGAGAGGAGTTTCTTTGGTGAAGGTCGTCTGCCTCGAGACAAATATTTCAAAATGTGTTGTTGCTGATATTGAACTGAATGGGGTTAGGTTCGGTCCTCGTTGTAGCATAATGTAGCATAATCTTTCGAGAAAATACAGTTTCACAGGCACGTTTGAACACGTGGGGGGAGGAAGAATAACACTGACTGGAGAAAATGAGATGAAATAACTGAGCCTGTATTCAGTCTATTATAATTTTTGACCTTTCAACACATCGAGTTCTTGATGGAAACTGGTGAGCTTGTGTTTGAAGTCACTGACCATGGTGTTTTGTTCACCGCTCAATACTTTTTGTTGTTATTTTCTTTAACCAAACAAGGTGTAAATGTTACATCAAATCCTGCCGAGTAAACGCAGAATGTGATTTAATGTAGTGAAACTAAAGGGTGTGGAATCAGCCTGCCAAATATCCACAATGCAACTGGAGGAAAGGATTAAATTACTCACGTTTGAGGAAGTAATGTTTAAAACTCATTACCATTATAAACAAAGTGCGATAAGCTCATGGAATACAACTTCTTGCTCGTAGATACTATCAAACGTGGTGAAATTATTGCATTTACTTCCACATGGACCAGCTGCAATATTTAAATGCCCCACTAATAATAATATGATAATATAGAGCAGTTTGGACAAATTACAGTGAATATAAGTAAATTCAATCCCTGCAACAACAATTGTTAGTGCTTTTATTCGATTTCATTAATATTAAAAGATAAAATGTTTACTTTCATTGTGGAATTTACAATAGTTTGGACCCTCCCTCTCCTCTTTTGGAAACTGTTATTCTTCAGGGTTGAATGATGATTATCTTTGTGTAGCAGCCAGTGACATAGGAAAACACTGCACCTACTGAGGAGAGAGTTGATTCCTTTAAATATCAGCAAATTCTGGATTCAAGTGTCCTGCAGTTGGTCCAGAAAGTGAAGATGACGATGTTCCAATACAGACCTCAAAATCCAGCCCGTAGGAGACGGCCTAAAACCAGCTTAGACATTGAAACGAAGTCAGTGAAAATCCATAAAAACCCAAATATAAAGAGGTTTAGTGCTACAGAAGGCGTTCACAAGCTGGGTGAGTGACCCATGCACATGTCACAATTAGTCTTCAGTTTTATTCAAAGTTCAGGAAATAAAAAGTAAGAGCTTATTGCTGGAGGTGTATTTACTACTTTTTCATATTATTTGCCCAGGGGGTGACTGGCCAGTCAACGATATTTTATACACATCATGTAGGTGATTCATCTTCTCAGTTGTAATGGAGTATTTCTAAATTGTAGTGTTGCTAATTTTTTGCCAAAGTGAATAATTTGAAACTCAACTCCCAGAAATGATTACCTCAATTCTACGGCTACATCACCACCACAGGTCGTTCCGACACTTTTACTTTGAAGGTCACATCACCTAAGTTCCTGTGTGATCGCGGCTGCCTGCTGCGGACTTGATTGGCTGCAACCCATCACCGGGGAGACGTCATGGCTCTGAGTGATCGCCCTGTGCCCCTCGTCTCTCCATCAGGGCTGCGATCAGAGACACGCACGGGGCAGCTGAGCCCTTGACAGACCACCGACAGACTCGGGACCAGTCTGTTGCCCTGAAATAATAAAGATGACACCATTTGACATGTATCCGATTCAGGACACCTGAGTGAAGTGTCTGAGACTGAGCGGGGACAGTGGGTCAGTCTGCGGGCTGAAACAGGACGCCGCGGCGGGTCAGTGCTGCTGGCCGCCGAGCTTGTTGACGCCGCGCCGGTGAGCAGGTCCACGTCACATTGTGGGTACAGAGAGGGGAGATGCCACGGCTGAAAATACCAAGCCCGCACTAAACTGGTACATGATATTTTTGACACCCTAGCCTGGAAGTATTAACTTTACTCTTGCACAACGCGTGTTTATTTGCTCCTCATCGTTCTGAGCGAGGAGCCCGAGGATTCTCCAGCCCCAACACAACCTGTTTGCACTGTAACCTTTCTGCAAATAGTCCTGCGTGTCCATGACATGGCGAAAATAAAAAGGGAATCCACACACGGTGGTTTGCCGCCATCTAGTGTCCAAAACACGTCACTGCATGCTCTGGCTGTAAGGGGACACAGTTGGGGGAAGAAAAAAAAACAGGGATATTAATTTCAATCTAAAGACAAAAAGGGCCAGGACAAATATAGATTTGGAAACCATTTCTTTTTTATTTTGTAAATGGGTTAGCGCTCAGAAATGATCTGTTGTGTACAGTCTGAGTTTGACCCATTAAACCAAAAGGAGCGTCCAGAGACGAGGGAGAAAGGTGGTCAGCAGAGCGCACGGTAAGTAACGCTCATTTTGTTCTTACATACCTCAAATCTGTGATCACTTCTTTTGACATTAAAGCTGTTTAAATGAAATAAAAAGATATTTTTGTTTCAGGTAGACCAACCTGCTTCCTGCCAATGGTCCCAGAACATGTCAAGCAGTCACTCTTGGTAATTATTTTCCCATTTATTTTGTTTCTGTTGTACAAAAAGACAAGAACTAAATTTTAAAAAAGAAATCAAAAGACCACATTACAGAACACCTCAATAACAACTCAGGGGGGAGAAATAAACTCAAATGTGTATTTATGCCAGAACAAGCACCAAAGGGAAACACTGATTAAATCAATATGAGAACTATTTGCCCCAAACAAACACGGGGACATCTATCTGCCTTGTAGTTACATGTTATAAAGTACTGACTGAATTCATGCCAAGGCTCAAAACACCTCCCTTTCACTACAGCTGGCGAAATATATATAGTGCTGTGAGCAGAGACGGACAGTTTCATACACTACACGTGTTATAATGACCACATTAGTCCATTTATCGTACTTTTTCTTCTAATAATACACTATATCAAATGAAAAAGAAAAGGCTAAATCTCTCACGACGAAGCTATACAGATTATCATAGAAACTGATGACAAGACGGTCTACTGACACACAGGCACAGTGCACAAGCTTGCAGGCAGGAATGGAAAAAGAAATCTCTGTAGTTTTTAAATAGTACAAAAGTGCTTCTGAGTTTGTATCTGTCTTTTTGTTCAAAAGCACAAGTCAACGTACGAAGCCAGACCTTTGTTCTGTTTCAACGTGAGGGAGAAGTGATACCATCGTAGTCGTTTTCCCCCAAAAACAAATAACGTGACTTATATTTAGCGCCAGATCATAAGACGTTTGCTTGATTCACCAGTCTTAAACTAGCTTAGAACCAGCTGTTCTGCTTTTCTATTTCATGTGTGTTAATGGAGTTGCCTCAATAATCAAATTGATTTTATTTATGAATATTTTTTTAACCAACACTGTTGTTAGGCAGTGACAGACTGAATAAATTTGATCATAAAATAGGCCAAATTGGATGTGATCATGCGCACCGTTGATGTGTTGTGGGCTTATTTGTCAGTCCCTATTCCCCCTGCAGCCGGCTTTGGGATCATCTTGTATTTTTTTTATCACCATAGAAAATATGGTTTTGATCCAAACATTGAACTGGGGCCTATTTTTAATCAATGCCAGTGTATTTGTGAGAGACGGAACATCCCTGTAACAGACAGGAGTGAAACAACAAACCTTGTAAACAAAACTTTACAACCACTTGCAGGTCAGACATGCATAACAAGCTATTAATGAGACTAGCCCACAAATTAAGAGTAAAACAAAACAAAAAAAACTGTTTTACAACTGTTTTATATTTGAGCAGTAGAACATTAAAATAAGAAAAATAATTTCTATATAATCTTTTTTTTTTTTTACATCATAATCTGATACTTGTGTGCAATCACAATTCAAACTGTAAGCATAATAGAAAGTAGAGTCTATTTTCATATATTTACCAGGCAACCATTTTAATAAGAGATTGTTCTTTAATAATCCTGTCTGGTTAAATAAAATAAGAATAAAAAAATAAAATAAATCTCTTATGAACTAAAGATAAACTCCTCGGGTATAGTAAACATTTCAGAAATGAAAGCACATGAAAGTGCACTGACTAATCAACACGTGTGTTTTGAATATGTAGTTAAGGGCACTGGAAATCAAAAACTCCTGCAGCGTTTCTCGCTCGTCGATGCGGCAAAATGTTTTGGATTTTGGCTGGGGTATTCCCGCAGGCCCATCATGCTTTGCTCTCGGTGGTTTTTGTCTGTGTGACACTGTTGTGTTCTGCAGCGATCAGGGCGTTTGACAATCCCTCCTCCTCCAGTTTGACTTTCTCGTCAGAAAAAAGCTTCCTGCAACAGAACAAACGGAGTTGAAAATTAGACATCCGCCTGTCTCCGCCATGAGAACACATTCGCAACAAACAAACACAACTTGTTTAACCACTTATTCTCAATGACATCTTCACCCAATATGTAAGAGGACACAGTCTGTACACGTCTTCTTACATATTTCTTCACCACCTTGACAACAGTAAGATAAAATTAAACAAACATAACGATGTACCCGCGTATTCAACCCCTAGCAAACACGTTCTACCGATCAGTTTAGTTCTTCCTCAGACAGACTGTGACCTGGGCGTATGTGATCTCCATGTTTGTGTTAAAGCAGTGAGACATTCTCCTCTTTAGTAGAGCAGCAGAGATGGTGAGGATTTAGGAAACACTCATATTTATAGAATTTCATCCATGAAGATGGCATGAATGAAAAACTGCAGGTTTGATTATTATTGTTCTAAGACTTTTTTTTAACACTACGGCACAGAGGAATATCCGGTATCACATTTTTTAAAAACCCAGAATATCAGAGTTATTCTTTATGTGCTAACCATATAAAACAATTTAATTTGACGCACATACAGTTCAGACTTGCGTTGTATTGGAAGTTTTATAGAAATCTTTTGAGGCTCAGTCTATGAAGGTTGCCGTGACTTTTTACACTAAAGTTATTCAGGCGCTTATCAAGACATGAAATTAATCACATGTATGTAATAAGCAACGCGTCTGAAAGAGGCTCATCTATTCCTGTGGTGAATTGTTTAAAAGTAGACACTGTGGCACAAGTATAAAAAACACAACCATCATATCACTCCTCTCTCCACATCTCACTGATAATTATCCCAATGTCATTACCACAGTTTACCATTACAATATTTCATATTGTGTGGTCAATGGCAAGATGCGGTGGTGAATGAATGGGCATACAAATTACACACACACTCACACGCACACACAGATAAACCTCTAGAGGGAGCCGTACTCATCGTTGACAGGAGGAGCAGTCTTGGCCAGAGTCTCTGATGCCTCCAGAACTGGGCCTGAGGGGGGGAGGTCTGCTCCGTCTCCGTTGGGCAGAGAGGGGGCAGAGAGCGGGCTATCTAAGCTAATAAGGTCGGCGGGGGGCAGCGAGCGTCTCTCGGTCCCGTTCATCAGCTCTAAGTCTAAAGCTGTACTTCTGGGCCCCACATCGGGGGTTAGTAAGTCATACATGTCTGGCGGTGCTGTGAGGAAATCATTCGAGACAGACGCCTGTAGACTAGGGGGGGCAGGAGAAGAAGAAGAAGAGATCTGGGTAATAGGAAGAGGAGAGGGGACTTCTGCAACTAGAGGGGCAGATTGTTCAGCGCCCAGGACCGTAAGAGCACTGTGGATCACTGAAGGAGAGCTGCTGGCCGCAGCTTCTTTGGCAGTGGGTATGTTGTTATCAACAGTTTGGTCAGAAGGTTTGTTGGTGTCGGAGGCAGTAAGGCTACGCCCGCTGGAATGTGGGGCAGTGGTATTGGAATCAGTGTGTGGTTTTGGAGGGGCAGTGTTGGTTAGAGTGGAGGCAGTTTGCGCTGGTGTCTCAGTGTCTTGCTGCGTGAGAAGCTTGGTAACCGGCGGGCTTGGAGCATGCTTCTTGGTACCGAAAGTGGGAGAGGACGATGAGGAAGATGCAACGAGCGGCGATACGGGGGGGCTGCCTTTAGCATTCAGTGCGGCGAGTTTGGGGGAGTGTCTACGCTTCGGTGGTATCGGTGTCCCCGATTTTTGCGGTTTAGGCTGTTCAGGTGTACAAGGAGGGGTGGTTATTTTCTCCGGTTCTTCCGGGGCGTAACTTCCTCTTTGCTCTAGTAACGGGGCCATTTTAGCCTCAACGACAGACGAAGAGAGCACAGGAGTCGGCGGGGTTGTGTTCGACTCTGGAGTAGGGGCCGGGGCCGGGATGGGGGTGGGTGAGGGGGAGGGGTCGTTGGCCGGGGTAGACAGGCTACAAGTGAGGGTAGTGGTCTCGCTAGAGGGGCTGTCCTGAGCAGGGTCAATTGTTGCTGTGGCCGTGTCAGAGTTGGTGGCTACGGAGGAGAGGTTTTCCAGTGCCAGAGCAGCAGTGAAAGCCGCCAGCCTGAGAGAGCAGGGAGAGAACAGAGACACACAGACTAGACACCAGGGTGACTGTGACAGAGGAAGGGTGGCTCGGACAAGAGCATGCAGAGGGATTAGTTGGCTTTAGAGAAAAAGGGACAAAACAACTTAAAAAACAACAACAACACAGCAACTATTTAAGCCTAGTGAGAAAAAGAAAAAGAAGGCGTCATGCTGTGAGTGAACATTAAAGGATACAACCCATACACACACCAACACAGAGAACACTGACTGGGGACACTAATGTAGTAAAGAAGCACCAGTCCTGCTGAACACTACAGCACCACGCAGAACCACCCATAAGGGTTAAACAGTACCAGTGACAGTCTCATACTGTATAATCTCACTTTTCCACAGTGCTCATATGAGAGATGGCTGCTGAGGTTGTCAAATGGCTTCATGAGTTGACCACACTCAAAGAGGGGTAAAGCCTTTCTGTGTCTTTAAACTGGTATTGCTTCAGCCTTGGTACTAATGAACAGAAAACTCTCCAAATGCTGCAGGAGAAACACAAAGTGCAGTAATCCCTCCGAGAGGGAGTAAAAACAGAAAAGCAACAGCAGCCGTTCAGTGGACTCCACTCAAGAATGACCTCGAGGTTTCAGAGAATATCAAGGGGCAAATGTCGCCCTGGTGAACAATGTGAATATTCTTTGAAGTGGAGTGCAATGTTCAACTGCTAAAAAGGACTTGAGCAGTCAAACGATCATGTGCCGCATGTCAGCGTCCACTTACTCTGGCTCTGTGAGAGGCGTCGTTTCATTGGGTTCTGTCGGTCCTGCCGCGTTGTGATTGGCTGTGCACTCGTCCTCTGTTCTGACTTCCACTATCGGCTCTTTGGACTCATCTTTCCTGTAGGGACAGCAAGACGTAGATATCTTGGTGAAACTTATCGCTATTGTCTCTGAAGTGGCACAAGCAGAGGTGAAACAATTAGTCATTCAATCGATTTGTCGATCAACAGAACAATAATCCGAGACTTGTCAGACAAATGTAGTGAAAAAACATCCTCCCATTTCTCGGTGTTCAGCTTCTTAAATGAGATGATTCATCGTCTGTATTAAAGACGTCATCTTGGACTCTGGGAAGTTGTGATTAGAATTTTTTGACAGGCAACACATTTATAAGTAGCTGAGATTATCTGTTAAAAAAAAAAGCAAGAAATCATCCTTAGTACATGGGAGCCCATGGGAGAATACAGCATATCCACAATATTCACAGCACAGCAAGTGGGCGAGTTGATGATTATACACAAAAAATCGGACAATCTCCTACTGCGTCCTTCATATGTGAAAGGCAAATATGGACAATGCCCAGACCCAAGTTTTCATTAGTTCATTTCTTAAAACAGCTTATGTCTACAGACCAAATGGAGGATGTGTTGCAGACACATGCAGTTGTTTGTGTGGCAGCATTAAATGTAGCACAGATCAATACACAATACAACACCCCACTCAAATTGATCCAAAAGCGCCTCACTTGTGCACATGTGATAATTAGTTCAATGGCTCACTTAATCCCTGCACCTTTCATATTTCCATTGAAGGAGTAAACCCCTCTAAAAGCTTCATCTAATATAATGGTCCACTTTATTGATTTATGGAATCTTCCCCGCTCCTTAAGTTACAGTACTGGCCGAGGACCATCACGAGTCTCCGGGTATCTCTTACACAATCAGCCGAAACATAAAACCTTCAGCCAAAAGTCTGAATCATCTTCAATGTCCGTGCTTGAAATTGTGTAAACAAAAACATAAATTAGAAAAACTTGATCTAAAAAAACAAAGTGTATGAATGTAAATACATTTAAGTAGGGCTGCAACTTACAATTGTTTTCATTATCAATTAATCTGGCGATTATTTTCTCGATTAATTGTTTGGTCCATAAAATTGTGAAATTTTCCAAACCTCAAGATTTTTTTTGTCCTCACACCAAAGATATTCAGTCTGCTCCCACAGTGGGGCAAAGAAACAGTACATATTCACATTTAGGAGGTGAAATCAGAGAATTTTGACTTTTTAAAAATAAAAATGACTTGAACCGATTAGCCAATTGACAAAATAGTTGGTGATTCGATTAACTGTTGCAGCTCGACATTTTAGACATATTCATCTCTCATAATAACTCAGAGCGCGTCACATGGTCTTTTATTTACACATGGATATATTGGATGAATGGATTTTGTTTGGCCGCCTCAGGGCAGCACAACAAGCTGTAAACACAACATATTATCACCACATGAAGTTGATACGGTGAATTAAGGAACACCATGGTTATATATGTTTACACATCCAGTTGATACAAAGCCCCATTAGCACTGATTTGGAGCCGTGTTTCTCTCAGGCTCCATTTCCACCTGATGCTAATGTGATGTGTATCTGGAAACATTACGGCGCATAACGAGACGCGATCCACAGGTCTTTGATTTGCACCAGGCTCTCATTAACATTCTCGTTATCTCAACTCTGCTGCATTGTGGTCGGGGCTCAACGCGCTAATTGGGCATTCGGACGATAAACAGATTCATTTCTAAATCACTTTTTCTTCATGGGGGAATATTTACTGTCTACCCCTTCTGCTCGTAGTGTTCACCAGCTTTGGTTGAGGGGGGTTAGAAGCAGAGTTCGCTGAGGTCTCAACATGCAGGGCAGATTTTTCTTTCAATGAAGTCACACTTTACAGATTGTATTTATACCTGCTGATAACAATTCACGGTGAGTACTCTCTAGTAGTAGTTGTAACTCTTTAAAAAAAGATTCTGTCTTGAATCATTAGTCAAATGTTCATGTGAACGTCAAGTTCCTGTGCTTATTAATCATTAATTTGGTATGAATTCTGCCTCCTTATGTTTGTAGTGTGTCCTTGCTGAGCTACGTTGGAGGCATAGTAAGAAATTAGGAAGTTCAACATGGGTAAATATCCCACTTGATTTAATTTACGAAGCCTCAGTTAAACATAAGAATATGCATATGTGAGAACACAAATGTTGCAGAGATTTTCCGGAACTTTTCCTGCCAACACCCGAGTAAAATGTCCAGAAAATGTCCGAGTGAGGCCATGTGAGAATACAGAAGGAACATCTCTGGAGAATTCACAGTGGGCGTGTTGATGACTGTAAACAAAAATATTTTCCGCAGCGGAGTTGTCGTCATGTCCTGCGTCCTGCTGCTCTACCCAGAATGATAGAGATTTTCATATGTTCAAGGTAAACTCCCAATTTTCCAGACATTTTCTTGACACACAGTCATGTGATAAAATATATCATGAAAAATAATGCATGTGTGATGACCGGAAAGGAAAATTTGGTCCTTCAGTATCACTGGACCGTAATGTTAATCTGACCAAGAGTCAGTGTTTGACACACGGAGCTGCAGGAGTGTCTCCAGTACTCACACGAACGCTGCCTTGCCCTCCTCCAAGTTGTGTCCTTTGGTGCCTGTGCCAGATTTGCCGCAGAGGCACATGATGAGGCCACATTTGTTGACAAAGTAACAGGTGACATCCACAGCCAGCAGCAGCAGTATAAACACCACGACAAGGATCCCTGCCCAGAGCATGATCCCCATGGAGAGCGCTGCCTCGTCACTCAGATCTGCCAGAGGGGGAGACATGAGAGAGAGAGCACTTAACAACTCCGGTGTGATGGTTTCATAGAAACAGCCATGAACAACTAAATAATGTGCTGCTATGCTACTGTAACCACAAAATGTGACCATAAAACAGAAACCACTCACCTGGTTTGAGCACTGAGCTTTTAGTTGTCTCAGCATGAATTTAGATGCAGTGCAATGTGTTTGTGTGGACCCGGTTGTCAGGCTCAATTATGTATACAACTTTGTTGTAAATATGAGGCATGTTGCAGAATTTATATGCTCATGTTTTAGGGTAAGGCTGTCATTTAAAAAAACATAAAAAAATATATTCAACACATTTATTTGGTATTAGAAAATCAGAGCAAACCAACGCTTACACTGTGTTGCTAGTAACCTACACATGCAGGATATTTTGTGGACAAGATGAACGTACAAAAGGCTGAAATGCATCATCACGTTTGGTCTAAAGTCCATTTCAGTTGTAGCAGTAGACTGCAGGACAACTATCTAAAAATATTCTCTGTTTAATGATCATATTAACTCTCGTGATACCAATAATTAACAGGTAAACACAATCTGCTAGTGAATGAAATACAGCTGAGTAGAGCACCCTCCAGTAATAAACATATAAAAACTGGTATTTGATACATTACATGCTTGAGAAATATCGGGACATTTTTCTGAGTAATAAGCACAAAAATAACAGTTGTCAACTGTGTCATTATTATAAACATTTTCAGTTAGCTGTCTCGGTTTTCAATAATGTAAACGTTAATCTTACAAACATTTACAGTACATATGCAAAATTTTGTGAGTGATTAAAGAATATAATACAGTATTCATGTAAACGTACAGGTCCAGCACTCAGCCGTTACTCTGTTCTAAGTGCTATTTTTTAAAACAACATTTCAATACCACTAGTGTTTATAACTAATCTGTCTCCTCTCTGTTGTCTAGTGCTGATTACCGGCTGCGCTAACGCTGAGCAGAGAGAATCTGTGGGAGGCGCAGGTTTTCCGCTGCCTTTGGTTCAGCACGTCTGTCTGGTCTGTTCTCAAGCTACACAGGAATCATATCAGACACAAGTCTGTTGTGGACGACGTCTGTTTTTTTAAGGAGTGAACACGTCCACAGAGACAGCCAGGCCAGAGAAAAGGCGAGCTCTCCTCTACAGTTATGGTGCGGATTCCTCACAAAAACTAAGAGAGCAGAAGTACAGTGATGACGGACAGGATGAGTGATGCCAAAGAGCATGTCACAGATGAGCAGCCCTGAGTGGCTGAGAGGGGGGAGGACAGCACAACCCCCGAAAACACCAAAATGCACACAGGTCGGTACGAAAATGTTCACGTGGTCCACCACACCAATGTCCAGGAGCAGGAGAGAGAGCAGGAACATTGAGAGAAAGGGACAGAAAAAAGGACGAGTACAGGGGAGGGAATGAAGGGAACCATAGAGGGGAAAAAGAGAAGGGTGGGGAAAACAGAGGAAGAGAGAAAGTGAAAATGTGTCAGGTCTGAAAACCAAAAGTAAAAACAAACAAACAAAAAAACCAAACAGATTTTTGTGTCAAGGGAGGGAAAAAAAACAGCAACCGATCAAAGCAAAAGCAGAGCACAAAGGGAGAACTACATGTCGACACGATGGTGCTTCAGTGGTGAGTGAGAGGGAAATGCTTTGGATTGGAAAATGAATTGGAAAAAGAAGTGAGAGGAAGACAATGGTGCGCTGCAGCGTTTCAGCAAAGCGCTCGGCACTCTCTAGCACCTAGAGTGAATCTAACAGGCTGCTGGTTTTTGTACGGTTAGTATAAAACAAAAAAACAAACCCCCAGCTGCAGCCTCAAGGTACGAGTTAATCAGTAGTTGTCAAGGGTCAATTTAAAGGCTCCTTCTACAAAGGGACAAACTATCCACTCAAGCTGCTATTTTAATAGTTAACAAAAGGAAAAGTACAATCATTCAGAAGGAATCGTTTCATCCTCCGTGGAATGTGCCTGTCCCAGTTCTGGGAGCGCAAACTCAAACTCATTTAGCAAGGGGCTGTCAAAACTCATTTGTGGCTCACTACTGTCCAGGAAATCTATTGATGTAGATATATTTAGTTGTCATTCACCTTTCAGAAGGGCAGGAGAGTTAAAGATAGAACGGGACGCTCAGGCTTCGAGCTTTGAGTTTGGCTCCTCAGTTTTCTGGCCTTTTAGTTCTGGTTTAGTTTCGTGTGAGTGACTTGAGGGAGGGTACCTGGGATGGCGTCTGGCTCTGTGGACGTCCTGAAGGACATGGTCGCTGGCTGGGACTTGCCCTTCTGATTCTCAGCCACCACAAACACATTGTACTCTGTGTCCCACTCCAGCCCGCTGAAAACCACGTACTCGCTGCTGCTCGGGAGTCGGATTTCTGGTTTCCACTCTGACGCTTGTATCTGAGGACACGGAGATACACGGTACGTACATTTGTCTGCAAATAACAATAATTTTTTAATTTTCAATTGAAATCTATAGTTAATTACTCTTAATTATTGATTCGTTAGTGTATAAATCATAAGAAAATAAGGAAAATTGTGCATCATTTCTCTTTTTTGGTCCAACAAATAGTCCAAACCCAAGGACTTTCAATGTTCTGAGGTGCAACACAAGGAAAAGCAATGGTTGCACATTCATTTTCTGTCGATCAACTAATCAATCAATACACAAATTGTTTCAGCTCTAAGTGCATTAACATGAAGGCTTTAACATGACAGAATTAGACAAGTTAGACAAGGCAGGTTTAAAATTTTAAATGTTTTTCAAGTTGGGATCTTGTTACGCAAATAACTATAAATTTATAATGAAAATGGTAATTATGTACTAGATAAACCCATTAATCATTTAGTTCATGAAAGGTAAGGGGAAAAAACAGAGAACTAATTCCATTCACTATCACCGACAACTAGGAAAACCAGCAGAAATTCATATTTGACATGTTATTTGAGAGAATTTAGGGCATTTTAAGAATGCTTAAAAAATATATTTTTAAATTGCCATACTCACGGGTTTATAGCGGACGAGATAATGTATGATGGGTGAGCCGCCGTCATCCTGCTTGATCAAGCTGACCTTTAGGGAGTTGCCTTTAGGTTGAAGAGCCCCTTCAATCTTAGGAGGGTTGGGATTCCCTACCGGCACACATGAGCAACACAGAGCTTATTTCATTGCTTTTCTGAAATGCAAAGATCCAGATGTGTTATTTGCGAAGTAGGAGGAAGAGTCAATTCCGTCAGTCGACAGAATTAAAGAATGGAAAAAAACCCAACTTCATTAGTAATTTGAAGAAAGTTTCAAGTTTGAAACTGGTCTTTGTTATTGTCCTTTTAGGTCACTTGTCCTTCCTCAATCTTTTGCCTCAAGGTGGTGTGCGTCATCTCAGACTCATTACTAAATGACACGTAGCCACATGCTTATCTGATTCAGTCTGAGAGGCTGAGTAACATTCAAAATTAGAGACTGACATTCCCCCAGTGTCATACAAGGCTTCAACTGACATTTTAGACAGTCATTTATCACTGAATACAATGTTGATGTAGGGTTTTCATTTCACAGCAAAACAAACTGGTTAAAGACAGACTTTCTTATCAAGCACTGAGCAATGTTTTGTCTTTTTTAAACTCATAATATTTATTTGCACAATCAATGTATATTAAACATGTAAACATATGACAAATAACAATTAGGTCAAACTGAAATGGACAGCAGATTTATTTAACAATAGTTATTTGTATCCACTGCTCACAAACTGCGCTCATCTGACCTGTGGAGTTCCTCAAGGGTCAATCCCAGGACCCACCTTATTCTACCTTATTCCTTATCCGTCTCTTGTCATTGCCATGCCAATGCTTTCTTTTATTTGTGAAACCTGAAAACCAACTTTTGTTTTAAAGGAGATCAGTGACACTCGGCCTCCTGGTTTTCTGCAGATAAACAACAAAATCAGATTTTTTTAAATTTTACATGGGTACTGTAGGTTGCCTGGGTAAGTTGTTTTTAAGTGTCCCAGTTGAACTTAATTGTTAGTTATTCAGTGTGGTTGGTATTGTCATGTATTGTAATGTGCTCCAAAAGGTTGTAGCACATCTGCAATTATCAACAGTAGAGCCTGTCAAATTTAGGACTCAATTAAAAATCCTTCCATTTAGTTTTAGAGAATGACACAACTGAGCACAATCATACATGAGTTGCTGAGCTCATATACGTCCGTAAGGTCTCGAGGGCTCCTGAACTCGCCCAACACACATTTGAAGACTCATGGTGACTCAGCTTTTGCTGTACCAACTCCCAGGCTCTGGAAAAGTTTCCCAATTTCTTGCATTTGATACCCTGATTAACTCATCTGTCTATGTTAGTGGATTTAGACTAGAGTGATGGTAATCAGACTAAGATTAAACATGATAAACAATATGGAAGGTACATCATGTATGGGAGCCACAGCAGTGAGGAGGATTAGTGAGAGCTGCTGATTGAGAATCAGAGCACATTGCTGCATGAGTCATATTTTGTGTGAAGATGGGAGGACACCGATTAGGATTCCTCTTGTGATTAGAGGAAACTGTTTATTACACACTTGATTTATAGTAAAACACCCTATACTGAGGAGAGGTACCATCCCTCAGGTAGCGTGCTATCAGTACCATCCAAGTGATGCTGATATTAAACACTCTTGACTGTTATCTATTACTGCGACGACAGCTCTGGCTCTCGCTCATTTATCCTGCCAAGGCAAGTGTCTACATGACTCGATTAATAGGACGGAGGTAGACATGTATTAACATGATTGAGTAGAAGCAATGGACGTGCTGTTTAATTGCAGGATTCTCCGTTTACAGTTAGGAATCTTCTTTCAAAAATCTGCAACATCAAGTTACCTTCTGCAGAGTGGAGGGGATCATCAGCACCATGCAAGCCAAACAACAGTGAAACATGAAATGCACACGTGAGTGGTCAAAGGAGGAAGACAGACATAGAAGACGTAACAGACAGTCAGGTTCAGCAGAAAGTCAGATACAGATAGAGGACGGAAAATAAATGACCTAGAGACAAACTAAAACAGATGGGGAATCACAACAGAGCTAGTCACACTGGTAAACAAGAGCTGAGCACAGAAATTCTTCTGATTGGGTTTCAATGTGAAAAGAGCAACAGACATCTAACAGCAATCTCCTCTTGACTTTAGAGACTTTAATGTTCACGGCAGCTGTTGATGGGCTTTATCCAAAATGTAAACATTCCTAAGCTTCACCAGATAGCTGGCGGAAGAGCGGCAATGTACAGCTTCTGAGCTGCAGATTTGGCACTAACTCATGATGCTGTCACTAAGCCAATTATTTAAAAAGAAAAAATTATATCTTGATACCTCAGCTGTAAAATTATGTGATGTGAGTGAAATAGACATTGAATGACAGATGAATTGAGGATGAGGAGGCCATATATGGGGACAGTTTCTACTAACTATGCTTTAAAGTTATTACAAATGCAGCTAACCAGTAAGGGAGACAGGGATGTCCTTCAATGAAACGAACAGCTACACACACTAATCTTCTATTATTCTCACTACAGAACAAACCTGTAACGTCAGGGGAAAAACGAAAAGTGTTGTCTAGGAACATAAAAGAGAAGATATCAGGCAATTAGAATCAGCCGTCTGAACAAATGTCTACCTGGATCTCTGTAATAACACTTTCACTGAGGAGACTCAAGTCTGGCCGACTAAGGCTGCACCAAAAAATTACAAGAGGAAAAAAAAAACATTTTTTGCTTTATGATTACCACATTTAAAGGTTTAATGAGGTAGAGGAGGCACACATGAAAATGAAAGGCTGCTTCAAAGGTGGCATGAAGTGAAACATCCTTTTTTATATGAAATAAAAAATTTATATTTCCTGAAAACATTCCAGCTAATTTATTCTGGTCATTTGAATGGACATCAAACAATGTTCATTCAGTCCAATAAATTACTATTGTACAAAATATAAAAAACAAAGATTTGCTCTTTGTCTTACTTTAGTCATAAAAAGCACACTTTTTTTATAAAATATAAATTAACTTTTTGTCTTGTTTTTGTCATGAGTTTAAATTTTAGTTTCAGAAGTGTTTTGTGTAGGTGTAAAAACAGAGAAACAGGGTTAGGACATGCTGATGAAAGAAAAGTTCACATTAAACTGAGAACTGAGCAAAAAGAGCTGAATCACCAAACGCAGACAACATGAGATTATGTTATTAAAATAAAAAGGGGATACATTTTAAGTCAATAGGCACATTCACTATTAATCCAACAGGAGGCAGCAGTTTCCCCTCCTAAAACGTGGATCGCCAACCAACAGAGGGTGCTAAAAACTAAAGGAGTTACACACTCACCACAAGGCTGGTATTTAAAGAACCAAGGAATAATTCATATTCAGATTTCAATTCATGGTTCGCAACAACATAATGGGCCTAACAAAAGGGCTTAAAAACGGTGAATTTTAAATTAATGTGTGATTAGATCCACGTCAAACTGCAATTTAATGCTTAAAATAGCAAGATGGTGTTTGACCAGTTGGTCTTGAGGATAAAAACGTTTCCTGAATGCTTAGATTTCAAGGTCTCTCCCTGAAAGGGAAGCCAAACAAGCAGGTCGATGAGTTAGTTCCTGTGTCAGTGGGACTCCTGGACAACAACAGAAAAGAACTCGGGAGAGGACAGACTTTAGATTGAAAAATACTCTGTTGGAAGCTTTTTCTGAGAAACTCTGATCTTCAACGAGTTTTTAGATTAGCAATGGGAAAGACAAGCACTTTTTACTTCAAGATAGAGAAGACTGATCTCAGGTAATGTGTTTTTGGAGACAGAGGTTAAAAAAAAGAAAAGAAGCCACTTACGGACAGGCTCTGTCTTGAAGAACTCAGCCGGGCTGCTTTCACCTTCACCCTTGCCGTTGATGGCAGTCAACTTCATTTCGTAGTTGGTCTCTGGCTTCAGGCCTGTGATAGTCGCCTCACTGATGGAGCCTGTTACAACATATCAGAGGCAGAGCAATCCCTGCTGAGATCACCTTGATCATTTTGATTAGTGGTAAAACAAACACATCCCCTGTTCCAACGATATATGCATAATTAATTCCATCACAATTAAACAGTGATTAGCTCAACCCTCATTTCATTTCAACAATGTTTAAAAAACAGATAAATGTTATTAGAGAGGGTCTGAAAGGAGGAGTTTGCATATGACAAAACATGCACACTCATTATATGAAATTATCAAATTACAATAGCTGAAATGTTTAATAAAATGACCTGTGTTCCAGTGTTATACATTAAATCAAAAATTCAAATTCAAATTTAACATTGAAAACAAAAACCTTGCATCACTCTTTTTTTCTTTCTTTTTATTAAAATTGGCTTCTAATCCAGAGACCTATCTCAAACCCGGTGCAAAGCGAGTGCATCAGTCTTTTAAAAAAATGCAATGTCAATCTAATGGGTTTATTAAATGTTATGCCCAGAACACGCCCATGATTGATTAAGAGACTTAGTTCAATCGATTTGAACCATGCAACTGCTGGAGCATTAAACCAGCTAAAGTGGATTTAGACACGCCTCAAATGTACAAAGGCCATGTGCTGAGAGTGCTAAAATAGAGCCTTTACCCCCCCCCCACAAAAATAAAACAGTATTTCCTAAAACAACAGCATCATTGTTGTTTCAGTTCATGTTCTTACCATCCTGGACCTCGTACACCCTCTGCACCCAGCTGCCCTTGCCCTGCGGCCTCCACTCCGCCCGGAATTTCAGGACAGGAACACCTCCAGTGGACTCGGGCTCCTCAAACTGGACCTGTGCTGTGGTGGAGAAGGGCTTCACCTCACTGATGAACGGAGCTGATGGCACATCTGTTAACGGGAGGAAATGCTGTGTGATTACAACAAAAACCTGTAAGATTGCAGCACACCAACACTGTCAGACTCCATTGTTCCATTACACTTAGAGAATGTGCTCACAGCTCCTAATGGCTCCAAATTACATGTGGAACCAGCTTCATCTTCATAAGGAATCTACGACTTTTGACAGCTAAGAGTAGTTTATCTTTCTCTAAAAGGTGCACACTCTTCAACATCATCCGAAAAAATAAAGGTAGGGAGAAACATTTGAATCCTTTGACAAGTAACAGCTGTTCCAAAGTCGGTCTGAAATGATGAGAAATGCACGGGTACTGAAGAAAAAAAAGATCATACTGAAAATAAAATCATTGAGTGTCACCTAATTTTAGATTTTCATAGCTAATATCTCATTTCCGGTTAACACAATAGACAATTACTTACATTCGTGTAAGACAAGCTTAATGAAAAGAACAACTTGTTTTGGTTCACCCAGCACAACAAGCTCACTCTATTTGCGAGAGAATGGCAAAATGTATTAACTACATCTGTGTCCAAGTGCTGGTGGCTGAATTCACACACTGTGGTGTGAGGACAATTGTGGTAAATTGTAATATCTGTAGTTTACCATATTCTGAATGTGGAGTCTTTTCAATTCATTTACTTGAAATTGTGGCTTGGGTGCTGCATTATCTTCCTGCTCTCTGTTCCATTTGTCTGATGTACTGCTTAGTTCACAGTCTGTGGTATCAGCTGGTGGTGATGGGATGTTAAAGTTTAATGTCGTAACGTTCATGAACGTTCTTTTACTTCATAATACACCCAGTGAAACTTTGTGCACGATCGTGTCAATTTTGTTAACGAAAGCTATGACGAAGTGTTTGTTGACCATCTCTTGTTTTTCACATGACTATGACAGGATGTTGATACACTCAGGGGACAAAATGAATGACTGCGCTTCACATTTCCACCTTATTTCTGGAGATTCTGCATTACAGCAGCGCAACCTGAGGAGACACCACGCAGAAACCGAGGTAAGATGTTTAGTAACGTTACTTTACTTTTAAGCCATATTAAGCTCAAGGCAGTGGTGTGACCTCATCTATGAGCATCGCAACAACGGGACATTGCTTCAGTGTTTGTAGATTGAGATTTAGTGTCACTGAATGTCAGTAGTCCAGTCAGCTTTGAGCTGTTTGTTTCAATTGCTGTATTAAACAGCTTAATTGCCACAGACCCTTCAGGTCTTGTAGATTTGAATGCGACTGTGACAGTTTAATGTTGTCTACTTGTCAAACATCAACTGATTATTATAATTCACGGTTTATAATGTTGAAGATCGTTTCAGGCTTCGATAAAGCCTGTGTGGTATTAGTATTGTGTATTTGCTTGTTTTGTGTCAAGTTTTTCCCAAATATTTTATTTACTAATTCAAATGATAGTTAACAACCTCACTGTATCATATAATCTACAACTAAGATCTACAAAATTACAGAATAAAATCAACAGCTTTCTTGCACAATCCTGAATATCTAAAGTCGGTTTCATCACAGGAGTGTTTTGTGAGTTTTGTGTTTTTCTGTTCACCGAGTGTTTGATTGCAGTAGATGTGCTGATAATGTGTCCTATTGGAGGTGGAACTAAGATGCTCTTTAATGATCTTGACTAAATAGAGTTTCATTAAAAATAAAAATGGTGAGGTGGACTAAATCTGACCAAAACTTTCATGGGCTCTTTTTTTCATTTCAGGACTAAGACCAGATCTAAAAGAAGCTGACATTATAAACACTAATGCACAACAGTGTTTCTGAAGCCTGCATGAACTGAAAGACTGTGGCTAGTTTTATTCTTTTTAAGCAGCTACATGGAAGTAACGTTAAATCATGTAATTTTGGTTTGATTTTCATCTCATCTACATTCATCATCCATATAAACAAACACTGCTCTGTGTAATCTCACATTGTAGTAGATGTTTTGGTCTAATGTGTTTGAATATGGGTGAAAAATCCTCCTCTGAAGCCTGGGTATTACGTGCAATTTAATTTGTGTTCTACAATGAAATTAACTTCCAACCATCAAAAACCAGCCAGACAAATAAATGAGAGAGGCAGGATTCTGAATCACAGTATGATCACTGACCAGCCTGGATGAGCAGGAACTCCTTGTGCTCTGTGCCCATCTCATTAGAGGCAGTGCAGTTATAGCTCCCAAAGTCATTTTCAGACTCCGGGGTTATCTGGAGAAGGAAAAAAGAAAGAAAAAGCAGCAAATATATGAAGGGCAATATACCAAAACAGAAGAAGAAACTTGTGTGTCAAACACTCTGAAGGTGAACTCTTTGTTTGTCCATTAGCGTAGCCTATTTTTTTTAGTTGCTTTGAGCTTTCCTGCTGCTGAATTATTCATCTGATTTCTTACACAATGAAGCTGAAAGAAAACCCTTCACTTCGAGCCTATGGTCATGAAATCTTGATGACACAAGGGTTGTGTGGGTGGGTGTGTGTGTGTGTCGATGGAAGGACTCTACGTGTATGTGTGTACAAATCGTGGCTTGACGAATGTGTGTGTACCTGCAGATAGCTGGTGGATGGAGTTCTGAAGATCTTAATGTTGGTGGTGTTTGAGTTGGGGAGTTGCAGTCCGTCTCTCAGCCAAAGAATAGACACATCACTGGGATGAGCCTTGACCTCACAGCTGATATTCACCGCGTTTCCCTCCCAGGTATACATTGCCACATTACCATGTATTTTAGGGGCATCTAGGAAACAAAAAAATGCATTTGATACGAACATTCTGCCAGTGCTTTTTTTTTTGATTTTGTGGTTTTAGTGGTGCCAAAAAAAGAGAATTTAAGAGCTGAACATGATCAGCAAAATGCTTTCTCTTTGGCCCAATCACTTGTATTAATGAAGGGAATACTTACAGCGAACCTCCAGATATACCAGCCGACCATCCTCTCCGATGGCACTGCGTGCTGTGCAGAGGTACTGACCAGCGTCTGTGTACTTGACGTACTTCAGAGTGAGCGAGGACACCCGAGCATCACTCCTCACCACCACATTTCCATCCAGACTCTGCATGAGAAAAGTAATGGCTTTGTTTAGGAAAATAAACCATTCATATTGGTTATTTCCATAGCCATATTGCACACATACATCAACTGAGCGCAATTCAGCAGAGAGATGCGAGACCTGAAAAAAGAGCGCTTCAGGAAGCAGGCCTTTAATGAGCAGAACAGACATTACATTAATGAAATGGGCACATTCTGCTCGGTAAAGACGTGGAAACATAAGGACACAGTTGACAGTACAGGGGAGCTTATCAATAATTCATGATAGAAGGCACTAGAAACCATTGAGAGCTTTTCACACGAGGGCTTACCAACTCGTGAAATTTGCTGATGCATGGCACCACAGAGCATTTCTCTTACGCACTCACACTTTTACTGTGTTACAGACATTAAGTGGTTTGGTTTCACTACTGTTTTTTTCTTTTTAAGTAAAATAACATTATAATTATTTCCTTGAGGTTTAAAAAAAAGAAATGTATTTGCTTGCAACGCTCTGAACCTCCGTTTAACACCACTTTCAGTGATGAAGGCCACATGTCAGGTCACATAGCATTTGAAACCTGTTAAATAACAACAGACAGCTGGATAATGAGATGTGTAAATGACCTTCCTGTTGTACAGATTCCTGGTTACGTTAACTTGATACGCACAGTTACGACGTCCAACCACAAGTCAACAAGGTCAACAGCTCTGTGTCGTCGTTGTGTGACTCTAAACTGTTGGGGTGTTGAGTTTCAGATAGATACATTTTGCCTTAAAAAAACATTTCCCCCTGCTACGATAACACTATTTACAATATTTTCCCTTCAGAAATCAGTTAGGTAAACTTCAACTTAACTGTTTCTTTGGGCTCCTAATCTTAAGAATCTTAAGTGTTAGATGAAAACAGTAAATCTCAAACTCACTCAGTCTTAAACCAATTCAAATTTAATTTATGGATTTGGGACATGCTGTTTTTATACAGTAAGCTTTTGTGAATTGTTCCTTTAACAAGGTACTGCAGAACTGAATATCTGAGCTTCTCTTTTTGTTGCTTTCATGGCTTTGATCCAAGCTACAGGCAAAACAATGGTACTGTTGCTTTTACACATATTGAATGAGGGCCCAGTCTGGGCGGCCATGTAAGAGAAGCCCTTGTTAGTTTGTATTCAAATTCAATGGACAAAGCATGTCTGGGGCATTCATTATGCATAGCTGGTAGCAGGACCAGAGAGACACTTACATAACACACTAACCTTTTATTCTGACCCCTGTTCAGAAAATGTTCCCTCAACTACTGTACAGTTTCAGACTCCTGCAGCTGCGTAACATGCCACACTATGTACAGCCTTTCAATTCCAGCCTTTAAATTTTTTGCTGCTACTTTCTAGAGAAATCAAAATGAAACCAAAGCTAGAACCACATGGACAGTTTCTCAGGGGCTGCAGCCGCTTACTCCTGATAGGAAACCTGTAATGAATATCATTATCTACCAGTGGAAAATGATGTGTTAACTGCAATTTAATATTGTGAATCATTAATATGTCATAACTATAGTTTTCAGTGTTAATGCATTATGCACCACAGTGACTTTCTTTATGAAATGATCTTGATCTGAATTTTTGGCTTTACTGCCTGTTACAAATAGGCGGAAAATCCCATTTCACGTCTCTGTGAAAACCTGGAATAAACTGGACGAGGGAAGAGAAATAATAGCGCCTCAAATAAATCAAACCACACTGACAACAGAGCTCTCCAACAGCTTCTTCAGCTCAACCAGCGGAGGAGACGAAGACACTGCTGGAACATGAACGCATACAATGGACAATTCATTCAATTCATGTCTCACCAAATCACAACTGTCCCGGACAACAAAAAGTATGTTCCCCTAGAATGTATCTCTCCTTCTGTAGCTTGTCACAAGACCATTCAGATACAATTTGTAACAAGCATGCTCAGTGTGCTCTTCTCCATTTAACCTGAGCGTCATGTCTTTGGACTGTGGGAGGAAGTCGGGAGCACCTGGAGAAAAACATGCAAAAACCACACAGAAAGGCCCTGAACCCAGAAGCTTCTTTCCGTGAGGCGACAGCTAACCACTGTACCACTGTGCCATCTCAGCGTGCTCATACTCCTGAAATGATCATTGCCTGATCCATTATTGTAATCCAATACACTCACAACCGGAAACAACAACAGCAAACTAAAATACTGTTCATAAAATGAAAAGGAAGGTGTTATATTTTTTAACATATGGGTGTGTACCAGGATTAGGGGAAAGTGGCACTTGTTTGCGATTATCTTTATCCTTTCTTAAAAACTGAGAAACTTAAGTTACTAAGATACCCTGTTGGGGCATTTTGAAATTGTTTAATCTTAGTGAAATTACCAGATCACAAATCTAAGAGGTCAAAATGACATATTTCACCCTTATTTTCAAGGTAGGAGTCTATATGATCCTTGCATTTTTTTTTTGTACCAACAGGTTAGTGCAACCATCTGTCAAAGTGGCACATGAATCCAATAATTACTATTGTACGTTCCTGATGTGATAGTGAGTGGTGAGGGTTTACCTTCCCAGGTTTGTGTCCTCACAGGTGTCATTGATGAATGTGTATCAGCTGCCAATACTTAGTGACTATTAAAAACAATGAATGGAATAAAAACCCCATCGCATTCTCAAAACTATTATCAAAAGGAGTAGAAGGAAAAGACCAAGTCACATTATGTGCAGTGCTCCCTTTCTTTTGAAAGTAAAATAGAAAGGCTATTTGAGGAACCAAATGGTCTAAAAATACACATTCATTTCCTGTCAAATGGTACAAATGTATAAATACTTTGTGAGAGCAC
Organism: Scophthalmus maximus; assembly: GCF_022379125.1. Taxonomy (NCBI): domain Eukaryota; kingdom Metazoa; phylum Chordata; class Actinopteri; order Pleuronectiformes; family Scophthalmidae; genus Scophthalmus; species Scophthalmus maximus. The sequence continues at coordinate 11,064,246 of NC_061525.1, forward strand.
AAATATATGTTCATTTAAAAGCCCAAAAATGGGTCTGCTCCAGCTCTATCCTCCAGTGCGGTGCACTTGGCACTGACATTAGACAAAACAAAGTGGTATTTCTCACCAATTTTTCTCACATATGTAAAACACATTTGTGTTAGTGAAGACAATAGGAGAAAAGCTTGTGTGGGCAGAGTTTCCTTTTGCCAATTTTCACGGACTTTCAGGGAAAGTGCCTGGCTCTGATAATCTGGGCTGCCGCACAAAGCTATCTTTCATTTTCTGCTTTGTACATATTCATAGTCATCTTTGGTCGAAAAATCAATCAAGAATATAAATCAAGAATTGGCAGTCTGGATATGTGGGTGGGAGGAAAAGAGAACTGAGAGTTTTTACTTTAAAAAAAAAAAATTCTGAATAAACAGATTGACAAACAATAGAATCATGCTTTCAATCTCAAAAAAAAAAGGTCACATCATCTTGTAATGACTAGTGTTCTCACAGGCAAGGTTAAATATCTGGGGGGGGGGGAACAACACCCTTCTGAAGTAAGCTACTGCATTTTAAGTTCAGGTAGAAAACAAACAGCTAAAACAAACAGACATTTAGATTTGCAGTGGCCTGTCTGGCTACTGCATTGCACTCAGGGTTTATACTTTCCCTGACCCTTATTTGATCAAGAAATTTGATCTGCATCCATCCAGAATTGAATCAGACTCCCCTGACATGAAAGATGGATGGGTGTAGGAAAAAAGTCATGCATTTAGAATACCTTGTGCTGCTCAGGCCGAGTCCATGATGCCTGCAGAGGACAGAACAACAAACACAAGGCAAAGCAATTCTTAGAAAGTAATCCTTATCCAGGTAAAGCTGGGATGTTGCACATTGCATGCAAGTATTAAGTGTCCAAAACTTATCTTCTGTGCTTCCATAGTACCTGAGCTGAATGTCTGATGTTGCTTCAGGTCTACAGTTATAATAAGGGGTATGCTCTGAATTTCCCTCTCAGAAAAGCCTATTATGTGACTAAAGTTTTGAAAGGTAACTTTTTTCGGGAGATTTTTGTGGCCAGTTATTTTCTGTGCCACAGACTCGCTGCTTCTAAAAGAAGCCTTAAAAAGAAGTGAGTCTATTGGCATCACGATAGCATGAATGCTGACAGATAAGGAGGTTATTAGTTAATCAGAAGAGGTGACTCCATTACACTGCAACAACACTGATAAGTTGGCCTGCTTTGAAAAAGTAGTGCATCAATTATCGAATCAAAGTCTATTTTTGAGGCTTGAAGCAATAATGAGGATAAAAGAGAAAAAACAAGAGAATTCACTCTCACACGGTTGTCTTTACTGTGCTTACATCAAGTAAAAAATAGATAGTAGCCCAGTCGACCAAGTCGTTGAACGAAACTTGGTTTAAAATTAAGGAACTTTGTTGCAGCTCTTCCTGTACCTCATGTGCGACTTGGAAATAAATCCCTACCTACATGTGGTCCTTGTTATGTAGAGTAATTTAAACAAGTCAAATGTCCTGCTCTAGTTGTGTTTTAAATTTCATCATGTTACTGAGACTTAGGACATAAAATCATTTACAGTTTCTCCCACTCAAGTGAAACACCCGACTGAATACAGAATTATTTCACATGAAATCAAAACTCTGAATAACAAAACAGATATTTGTACCGCACTAGACAACATGCTATGTCAAGTTGAATCACAGTGACACCGAAAAGCCCAACCCCACAAGACAGAAAGCTATTTGCAAAGCATGCTCTATGGATTTTATGACGCTGAGGAGAAGACGTTAAGCATGAAGATGAGATGTCGCACATAGCGAAAAAGTACTGAAGTGTTACAAGCAAAAAATGATAAACAGCTATTTCATCAGGTGCAACAGCAAGAAAACAATCTGCCGGAATAATTGAAGGGCAAAACATCAAGCCCCTGTAATATCCTCTCATAATTAATACTTATTTTTTTTATATGTGTGTATATATATATATATATATATATATATATATATATATATATATATATATAACACAAAACAACACAAAACATATGGTGTGTTTGATTTAATAGAAACTTAGATCACTGACAAACTATCACTATTTACTACGAAAATAAGCAAAATGAGGAAAGTAAAAAGTATGATTTCACTATGTCCTTACAAAACTAAGTCCTCTCTGTCACAGTAAAACACACTGTTGTGCACCGTACAGCATTACAAACGGCAGTCGGCTGCGTATCACCACCGTAATGAGAGAGAGCCTTCGCCCAATTAAAACAGGGAACCTAATGGTGTGTAACATCACCACTCTCGTCCACACACTCTTCAGCGGCGCTGCCTCTGAAGGAAGTGAGCCGACAACCGTCACTGTCATATCTGTGACAGGTGTTTGCTGAAGACAAAAGGACAACCAACGGCAGCAGATGCAAGCGTGCAGAACAGACGACACCACAGCACAATCACTTCTGCGGGCAAACGCGCAGAGCAATGTGGTGACGGTCCCCTTGGGACTTATCATTTTTCCAGCCCATTGTCAATTCCTTACAAACAGAGAATTATCCTGGCTCTTTGTTCTGACATGAAATGTAATGTCAGCGTGAAGAGGCCAACGCGGCAGAGGAGACATACTAACACAAATGTACTGAACCCAGGCTGTGTTTTATTCACCGGGTGACGGCTGAATGAAACTGATGAGTATGCATATCGTCCCGTGTCATTAACTTCAGAGCCAAGGATCCTCTGACAGTGCACCACAGCATTTTCCCGAAGAAAGCCTTGCATCACTCCACTACAGGTGCACCGTTGTAAATGAGGAGCCTTTTGTGTTTGGAGAACACAAAGCTCTCTCTGCACTGACAGGCAATGTTTAAAGCCTGCCTCTGTCCCAGATGTTCTTCCTACTCCAACGCCACACAACAGTAATAACTAATTTTCTTTAAGCATTTCATTACAAATAAAATAATCATGCAGGCTTTCATTTCTAATATGGAAATCTGTTTGCTAGACAGAGCAGACTTTCAAAGCTTTGACGTTTAACTGTCGTGTTTGACTATAACTTCTCTGTATTAGTTCAAAAATATTTATAGATAACTACAGCTGAAAAACTCCATGCATCCCGTAGAATTCTAATGTATTCAACTAAAAACACATTCATTATGTTGATAATGTACAAAGCCTGAATAAATACTTCATTTTCATTCATTAAACTTATCTATAGCGACTCAGTGGATGCATTCAAAAGGACTGAGACTAACAAATGACACAAAGTTGATGAAAGTTTTAACACAATTGACGTATAAACAAAAAAATAGCCTTAAATAAGTACCAATTTGAATTTGGAACATAACTATGCAGACATGAAACCAGGAATGTATAATGTTATTTTATCCTTTTGTATTCTTCATGTACAGACCCACTGCTGTTCTATTATATGATCCAGTAATCTCCTTCAATCCTCACATTGTGCATCTCTTTACCAGCAGTTATCGGACCATTCTTTTGTCTGCCGACAATGACGATTTCATTCACAATCTTCAGGATGAATTCGTTTCTCCTCGTGTTGAACTTTAAAACTCAATACCTCACTGGATTTGGAACAGAGTCAAATGAAGCCAGAAAAAGATTTGAATGGCTAATCTGATGCAGAATACCACCTGTGATAAAGTATTTTGGAGCAACCCTGAACAAGTAGAGGATGTCTGACGCAGTCACAGTGTTTTAACTTCAAATTATTTATAGACAAAAAACATGGGTTGTAACCGTGGACAAAAGCAGTTCCAAATCTGTCTAAAATTCCAAAGCTATCAAAGGAATCATAGAAAATTACAGGCAAAAGGCCAGAGCGGTCAAAATTGGCTTGAGAACACAGGCTTCGCCCATCCTGGCGCTGTCAGACTGACCAGACCTGACAGCCACTAGGTGAGTCCCATCCAACACCTGACCAAACAATAATTCAGTTACCCATACACAGAAAGTATTAAACTATATATTGTACAAAGAAATAAATGCATTAAGATAATTTGTTAGAGTTAACCGATAAACACATCAGAAACACAACTAGATTAGATTACTCAACTACCAGTTGTTGTTACAACTGTACAATGAAGACGATTGTTTAAAAAGAAAATTATACTAAATATATAAATATAAAAAAATGACATTGTATTCCTGAAAAGTTACAGTCCACCGTCTCTTGCACAGACAAGGCAATATCCAATAAGCTAAAAATGAAAACTGGATTTTTTTGTAACATGTTGATAATTGCAACCTATATTTGATTTGTCAAAGTGATGAACTGATAAGTCTCTGCTCTTATGCAAATTTCAGGTCTATCAATACACAGCACATTATTGATACCGGTGAGAAAGTACTACATTTTATTATTATCAGAGGATTCTGCATAAATTAACTTAAACTTATATGTATGTACCGAATGTACATTATATAATGTACTATAACAACAGCTATTCAAGCAAGGAAAAAATAGTGTATAACCAACGAAGGAGCGAAGTAACTGAAACCACATTTGAATAAACTGCTAATTAATTCTGGCTATGCATCATCACCACACATCTACAAAGGCACAGAACAGATCTGTACTGGTTTTCTGACCAATAAAAAAAAACTCGCATCACTAAATGAATGAGAAAATCTGCCCATACCATCCTTTAAAGTTTGTACAGAAAAATTAAAGTGAATGAACAGCCACAATTTTTATTCAATTGGCCATGTCCACCCCAAATGAATGGTGTCTCACTTGTCACACCCATTCCAGATGAAATGCAGCCGTTATGATGATTACAGACAGCATGACAGACAGACAGACATCGAATGAACAACCCGAAACACGACAATTAAACAATTAGCAGCCGTTTCTTGTCATGCATACATTAGAGCCCTGCAATGGAAATCAATCAATCAAACAATAGGCAATCTGCATCTACTTGTACTCCACAGTGATTCTGTCAGGCTGCTAATCATTTCTTTGAAGGGATGCCACAGATAATGCAGCACACTGCAGACTAAAGCGCAAAACACACCACCACCACAGCACAGTTGTACATCACGTATCACATGACTTGCCTTCATTATGCACATCAGTGACTACACAGTGAGGAAAACGGATGGATAATGTGAACTGTATTTGCCTGTTTTATTGTCTGTCGGAAAAAGCCTAAAAGTGTTATTTATTTCCTCAGCCCTCATCTGCAGTCGGTCTTCACACCTACAGCAAAGCTTTTATGACATGTAATGTGTGTGCCTGTGGGATGAAAAGCTCCGTGTTCACACATCCCCCTGATGAGTTCCTCCTCATTCACTGTGACAGCTTCGGGATCACAAATGGAAGCCGACCTGTCCCTAAAAGAAGAGGACGCTGAGGTGCAGCAGCTTTGTGTTTGGCAAAGAACGCTGCTTCTCAACTACATGATGGGACTGAGGTGTAAACTGTTACTGGGCATCCGCGTGTGTCACTGTGGGTGAGTAACAAATTTAAAAAGGTTTTGTCCTGCTTCACATGGTGGTAGCGTGTTTTGAGCTAAGAGGCTCGACTCAAAATCTAATTTTGAATATCAAACATTATAGTTTCAAAAGGTGGTAAACAGAATAAAATGTTCCAACACTCATATTTCATATATTTGGGATTCGGTGTTGGATACTCAAAAGATAGATTTTAGGTGGATCACTATCAGCCTCAATTTTCAGGTGATACCGACGTAAATGTTAGACGATCTAAAGCATTATGGAGATGACAGACAGACTAAGCTGGGCTTGAATCCCAACAACCTCATGCTGTGATGGAAAGTTTGAAATGATCAGGCGACATCGTCACAGAAATGGTGTTTCCCTACTATGTTACAAACCAAATTTTCATCTGATATTGTGAGGTAAGCTCTAACGCACCTTCTGTCACAAGATCAGTGACATTTTCAAGCTATTTGTGGAAAGCATGCAATAGTCAAATCAATTTCAAGAACCCTGATAAGATCATTCCTTGGGGTTTTCAAGGAAGAGCTGGGAAAGTTTCGATAAAAATGGATTATTTTATTTATTATTTATTATTATGTTTTTTTTTCAAATAGGGAGGCAACACTACTCCAGTACATTTCTGTGCCACGCGGATTTCATACCTGATAGATCCTGTTAAGATGTGCCTGTAGGAAGAAAAATGTAGTGCATGTAATGGACTGGCTGCAGTATTCCTCCATGAACTACAGTTCATCTCTGAAGCATTTCCCCCTTATTGCCTGTCAACTGTAGCAAGACACAGAGACCTTGAAGAACCAGGCCGCATGGGCAACAGATGTACAGGAACACCAATAAGGTATTGATTGTTTCGAGGGTTTGCACATGGAATATTGTAGAGGATATTATTAAGAGAACAAACAGGGGTATCAAGGATGTGATGGAAGGTAAAAAGCTAGGTCTTACCCAATGCAATTTAAAAAAACAGAATTTCAAGATGGTAGCAGGATAAAATTTACTGGTAAAAATGATCAATGATAACATTTCAATAAAAAAATTTTTTCAATCACTGGCATGAGCAGAATAATGGCAATAGTGATTGAAAATGTGTGACAAACAGTTGAGCATTCAAGTTCTTATTCTCGCAAATAAAATAAGAAGCAAAGGAAGTTTGAATATTGCGTCCAATCACATGCTTATTTTGGGAACGTTATAATTGGGTTTCTGATGCTGATTTTCCTGACATTTGGAGAAAAAAAAAACTCAAGTCAAATCTGAGTGTATTCCACATTACTGGAGGAGTATCGCTGAGCTAACTACATGAAATCCAATGGGCCATCTCGAAGGAGCTGCTAATTTAGGGGAAATAAACAGCAGTACATAAACCATGCTGTGGTGCACCAGCGCCCAACCTGCACATGATCAATGTACTTCTTGAATTTAGGTTAAAGGTGTTCATTCTTCTCTTCTGCACAGCTGTGTCTTGCAGGTTTGTGTTCGTCTCAGGTGGTTCCTAGTCACTGTGTCCCAATTTCCCATCATATACTAATGTCTTATAAAGTAAATTATAGAAAATTTTACCTTTTTATTTTGTACAGAGAAACAGAATTGATATTAAGTAATATCAAACTTCAGAAATACATCACAAATTTTTGCTTTTGGGAGCATTCAAAATTGCAAGTAATAGTAGTGTTTTCATGGATTCATCACTGCATTTATTGTTTTCTGTGCTGAGATATTACACCACCACCCTCTGCCCCTTTTTTCTCTATTTTCGTAGCACCTGCCAAGTGGTTAGAATTCATTTATAGTATGCAACTGGGACACAGATGTTATCAGTCTACTTTACGCTAGGTGTGGTTCATTAACTCCAAAAGGAAAAATGATGGCGGGACATTGGGCTTTAAGGACCAACACCAGTGTGCCAAGGATTTCGTCATTTCGCTGCTGCTGTCATCCACTCTGTATTAACTATTTTACCTGCTCTCCATCAGTGAAGACGCGCTCTCCGTAGCTCCAGTTCATGGTGGGAGTCGGATCGCCTGAAGCCTCACAAGTCAGGGTTACCTGCTCCTCCAATTCTGAAGTGCTCTGGTTTACCGTGTATGTGATCTTCGGTTTGACTGTAAAACACAGACGCACAGTCATCACATCCAGAACAAGACAGCCAGGTGGTTTGACAGCACAATATGCGCAATGAGTAAAAGAGCAACTCTCTGGATTTAGGGTGAGTTCAAAGTGGGGATGAGGATCGGTAACTTGACAGTTGGGCCGGAATTTTTGTGGCAGTAAAATGAAAAAAAAAAGCTTAAATAAAAAGCCTTCTCAGTCCCAGCAGTGGTAAAGTTCATGTAATTATTTATTAAGCCTACCTCAAAGGAGCCGGTCTTCATTTTTGTATACATTTTGAGCAAACTGTCAAGTTACAGTACACCTGAGCCAACCCGAAAGCACAGCAGGGGGCCACAACTGTGACATGAGCAGAGCGAAGAAAATTTGAGTGCTTCTTCAGTAGCTTATGGACGTGCATTGCCCTCTCATCTTTTTCATTCCACTCCATGAAGGGTGAATGGATTTGGAAATGGGTTTGCTAAGTGCAAGCCTTCTCACTACAGCGATGATAAATTACAATGTTCAGCAGAAGAAATCAACTGCAACCTTGTGTTGAAATTATCTCGGCCAATTATTATGAAATGGACAAAAAGAGGGCTTTCTTATCATTTTGTTACTTCTAAATTAAGTATTTGAAAATGCAGCAGTTTATATTTACAGCCATGGGTGACACAATATAATCTGCAGGATTGTGATTAGAAAGTATCATCCTTTTTTATACAAGAAAGATATCTATATCCAGTCAGACTTGGTATTGACAGGCACCATATATTAAAGAACTCCGATCAGGGCAAAAAAAAACGTTTGCAGCTTTTGTTTTTTAGAATATGGGAGCTCAGCATTTTCCACTTTGATGTTAGGAGACAAGAGCTTTGCGAGTGCAAGAAGATCCTCACAATAATGAGGTAAATATTTCTAGAGAGGTAAACAAAGTGCTTTGAAAGCTGTCTTGAGTAATTTCAAGGAGATTGTTTACCCATTGAGATCTAAAGAACCAGGCGTTGGCTACTTCTTTTGTTTAAGGAGGAAAAAAATCACCATCTAACTTAATGTTAATGTAACAGACATGACAACGTGAAGTGATTTTGTGATTGAAATTGCAATTATTCTTGTCTCTATATGGCAAAAGAAAGGAAGCAACAACTAATTGTGGAAAGAAAAAAGAAGAAAAATAAAGAATTCAAAGAGTTCAGCTGAGTTCATTCTCTAAATCCTTAAACACTGTCCTTACATGAAACATTCACAACCCACACTGAAACAACACCTCATCTGGTATCCCCTAGAAAGCAAGACACAGAACCATAGTATTGTTCTTCCCCCTCCCACACACTTGGAGAATTTTACATACACTTATATTCATCCATGTATATAAAATGTTTCTCCTTACCAAACACTCTTAGACTGAGCTCCTGCTCACTTTCCCCAGCCTTGTTCTTGGCAATGCAGGTGTACTCTCCTTCATCCAGCTTGGTAACATCCATTAATGTCATTTCCGAGCCATCTTCGTTAAAGCTATACTTCTCTCCCGCATCGAGAACCACATCATTCCTGTGGACAACACAAGTGTTAAACATTCTACCCATTTATCCAGTCAATTTCAAACACTATTTTTAGGTTGCTGTTGTTCAAAAGGGAAAATCCTCAACCCCTACAGCTGTAGAAGAATATGCAACAGCTTCTAGGAGAATGACAATGTGAAAAAGGTCAAGTGATTAAGTAGAAGTGAAGTGATTAAAAACGTGAAAGCTGAAAATGTTTTCAGAAAATGAGGGTGATAATGTTTTTCTTTTGCAAGTCTTTTGACATTTGGTATTAAGTGGCAATTTGGGGGGAAAAAACCCTAACCCTATTTATATTTTTTCCTAGTGGAGAATAAATAGTTTGGCACCATTACCAGGAATGCAAAAGAGATAATGTTCTCTGACCTCTGACTGTCTGTCATAATTTGTTTTAGACTTGGAAGTTGTAGCTGCTGTCTAACTGCACACGTATTAAGAACCAAGAACAACAGATGTTCCTGGGCTCTTTGCACTTTGTGACCCACCAGGTCTTATCTACAAAGCCAACAGCTGTCTGGGTAACAAGTTGAACAGGAACAGTATTACTAAGCAGGCGCCCATCAATGGCTGTATTCGGACCAGCAGTATAATGTGGCTCTTGATGAATCTCTAGTCTTCAGGTTTCAATGCTTTTATCCACCTTTTATATCCCGTGTTTAGGTTTCCTATTACAATGAATAAACCAGTTAATAGAATAACCCTGCAGTGCATTGTACACTTTGCCCTTCAGTTTGATTCAGGTAAATTGGTTCATATGATTAATTCCCTTTCCTGATGTGGTTGTGTGACTGTGTAGTTATTTCACTGACAGTATTTGTCTATTGCACTAACTGCCAACAAAAGACAACTAGCAAACAAAACTAGACTACTATGTTTATTTTTCAAGTGAACCCTATGAATGCTGTTTTCTTTAAAACATCTTTAAAACTCATTACTCAAAAAATATTTTTTCCACCATTTTGGTCAAGACTGAAATATCTTAACAAGTATTGGACTGATTTAGATTCAAGGTCCCCAGAGGATGAATTGTATTGACTTTAGCGATCCACTGACATTTGCTCTAGCTATTTGAGAGACCTAAGAACAGATTTTTACCTTGTCCATGTCACCATGGGTTCAGGATAGCCATCAACTGCACAAGTCAACATGGCAGACTGCCCAACATCTGCTGTGGAATTTACCTCTGACTGCCATACCCTGATGGTCGGGAGCACTGAGACAGGGATACAGATAAGTAATGAAATACACCAAAATAGAAAGAAAGTGATACATACATACTGTATCTGCAACTAGCCACATAGATACAAAGACAGATAGCAGAAGGGAAAACAGAAACAGAAGCAGTGACAAATTTCAGAGCATTTATTTTAGGCACACTCATTTGCCTGGCTCGGAAGTTGCAGGAAACAGACTTCATTAGCATGAAACATCTTTGATACATGGTTGCTCTGGGCAACTGTTTCCACCTTGATGTTGAGCCTGGCCGCTTCTAAGGAGCCACAGCTTATTTAAGCATGATGGGACACCTGCCGCACAAAACATGCACACAGGAGCAACAAGGCTGAGGTAATAGTGCAAGGGGAAGAGGGACGCTAACCGTTCACAACGACCTTGATGACCCGCAGATCAATCTCGCCGCGGGCCATGAGGCGACCCTCGCATGTGTATGCGCCCTCATCTGTCTTCTTTATGCCACGGATCTGAAGGTGATTGTTGTTCAGCACCTTGAAGCGAACTGAAGACAAGAATGGGGAAAATGAACTGGCAGGTCTGTTACATATTTGGCAAATCAGCCCAAATCAATCACTTCATGTATTTGATCATCAACAGCTGCTGTTGTGTCATCAGGAGGAGTACAGAGAGATAAGACATTGAATAAACTCTTGTCTGACTTTGATATATTTGGCTGAAAACATATCATTTTAACACTGATGTCTGTTACTCACTCTGTATTGCCTTTTTATCATTACAAACTTAATGTGGAATTTTTGAGGTATACAGTGCTCAGATCAGATCCTCTGTATATCTGTGACCTGTTTTGAGAGTTTATTCTGAACCATCAGTAATGTGATTTTGTAGTTTCAATAATATTCCATGGCTTCATGGCTTGAACAAGTCAAATATACACCAATCAGCGCAGTTGCATTATTTTTGCTGCTCAGAGGGTAATATGATGAAAAAAAAACTGATGATAAAAATTTTGGGGGCACATATCACATTATATATTGTATCAACTTTTTCAAATCAACTCTCATTCCACCAGCTACAGACAAAAAAATAGAAATATCGGCAAAGCCCACAAGAGCCCGCCTCAGTTTGAGATGAAATGTGACCCGAATAAATCATGTAGTAAATAAAAATGTGCTAAAATGAGCTTGAGTTATTATTTTCCAGCGAGCAATACCAACAATACCGTTCACATAATGATATTGTTCAGTGTCGGGAGTGAAGAACAGAGAGTCAATTGTACTTTCAATTCAAAACCAAATTAATTTTTCCTTTCAACAACAAGATAAACCCTGGAGAATAATGGCTGCAATAGCAGGCACGAAGAATTTCAAGTTTCTAACACTGGTAAATCTACATGTCTATTTTCAGGCCTCTGTTGGTTTTACCATTGTCTTATTGTCATGTCTATGTCCATAACAGTCACAATAAATTACTAACATTCCATTTGGCTTTTTTCTTCAAATCTTTGCTAACCAAATCGTGAGTATGACTGGGATTTTAAGCAAACCAGTATGAAAACTATATTTAATATAAATCTGTTACAGAGTTAAGAGTTGAACAAAAAACCAACAACTCAGCACTATTAAAAATATTGACACAACAGATTGACACAAGCTATTTGCTACAACAAGAGCAATATAGACATGGTCCATTCAGAGAAATCTTACCATCTTTCTCCATCTGTATTCTTGCTCCTTTATATTTCCAGAGGACAGTGGGAGGAGGTGAACTGATGACGTCGCAAACAATGTTGGCATTGTCTCCTTCGGTGAACTCTTGAGGTGAGGGTGCATTTGTGAAGGTGATTTTTTCTGAAAATACACATGAAAAACACATTTTTTATTCACTGATATAATGAGTGTCAATGAAATGTGTTCACTTTGTATGACTGTTGTGTTTCATTGATGTTCTTCTTTAGTGTGTCACAGAATTAAACAGCTGTTATGTTAAAATATTCCAAGTCACACAAGCAATTTTTTCTCTGTAACCTACAATTTTATCCGACAAAAAAAAGGAGATAAAACTCAAAGACTGCTTGGAATTTTACCAATCACCACACTTTTACAATAGTGAACCATTTTACAAGTCATGGTCGAAATGAATAGCAATCATTACCTCAAACTTGCTTTCTCAGGCGATTCTGAACATTATTCATTCCTATACATACAGGATCATATTATTCCTCTTAAACATCCCTTGACACGTTACTAATAGCTGTAGTATTTCCAATCTACAGTAATATAAGATATTCAATTGTTTAATGGAATTGGCTGGGAGTTCAACATAGTACGTTAAGAACAAAAGTAACGTTTCAAATTTGAGTCAGGGAAAGATACAGAATCACATTCAAGTCAAAGTTTAACACATGAAGACATTCGTCAGCTCATTCAGTTGACTTCAGCAGCACTAAAGCCAAGTGGTTAAAGTATTTCATGTAAAACCTAAGACACACGAAAAAACAATATCTATAGAAACATTGTGCCTGAAGGGGATAAAAGCGATGACACTGATTAAGCTACTTTTTATTTTGCTGTAGTTGTCATGTGTAGCATTATCTTGCTTAATGTGACTATGTGACTTTGCAAGTTGACAACAAGCCAGTTCCATGAGGTGCTTCACATCTAAACAAAGTTCATTTTCCTTAAAACAGATGGGGTTTTTTTAATAAGGCAAATGCTCATTGTTAAGAAAAAAACAAGCTAAAAAAAAGCAACGTCCGTCTCATTTTGCAATACACACTGTATATTGATTTTAATATGCAACATAACTGAGCGCAAAAATAACCTAAAATATATGCTGAAATAACAAAAGTTCTGTTTGGAGAATTAAGAGTTTTCGACTGTGATGGACATTTTGGCATTCATGGAAAATAAAACCCATTACTCACAAGAACTGCACAACAGACAGGATCATTAAGCAGCCTTCTAATGGTCTTCCGACCATTTATCGAACTGATGAAAAATCCATCCTCACTTGAAAATAAAAAGACTAATGTGTTGCCCTTGAGCAGTCAATAAAATACCATGAGTTCAATAAGCAAGACTTTTCTTTCCAATGTGCCCGTACCGCTCAATAATTTGGAGTGTACAAGGTGGTAGAAAAACTTACGAAAGATTTTCACATTAACGGTTGATTCCACTTGCTGGTCTCCATTGGTAGCGACACACTTGTATGTGCCGGCATTTTCAGTCCCAGCTTTATACAGTGTGAGGGTGGACGATGACTCATCATTACGTGCTACCGTTATGTCTGGTCTGTTCGGTTCTATCCTGTCCCCAGTTGGTCCAAACCAGTCTATGTGCTTGGCAACCCCTACAACTAAGGGCACAGTAAAGAGCAACACACAAGAAAAGAAGTGTCTGTTAGGGTGCACATTTCACATCAGTAAAGTCAACCAGTGCCCACAGACTGAACACTGTGGGTTATGCATTATTCTGCATGGGCGGACGCCTCTGGTTTATACATTTCAAATGAAACATATCAGCCAACAATCAAAGCAAAATGTGTCAAAGATTTAAATCCATTGCTTGTATTAGAGGAAACATATCATGCTAAAATTCAGGTTCATAATTTAAATTTGGCTTATTACAAGAAAAGGTTTACATGCTATAATGTTGAATGTTTCAGCTCCTTTATCTTTAAGCCTCCCACCCAATGAAGCCCAGTCTGCTTTGATTTGTGATTGGTCAACCACTTCCAGCGCATGTTGGAAGTGACAGCCTCAGCTCTCTGTTTACCTGGCTTTGTTTGGGAGCGTGCCTTATGCACTACCCTAACATCATGACATCACCATGGACTCTGCATAATATGTCTCCTCTAAACGAACGGGGAGGGCAATAGGAATCAGAACATTAAATAGGAGGTATCATGCAACAAAAATTTACTGATTGAATAGATATATACCTTATACACCTCCTCGACAATTAAAATCCCAAGATGCCACTAAATGATTTTAACAAATGTCTTGTGAAGTGACATTGTTTTACAAAAGGATGCATGGCTGTGGAGTACTTGTATTGGTACTATATATTATTTTATCATTTGGCCCTTATTGTACTGTTATTGTAAAAATCTTTCAAAAATCTCCAGAAATGTATTCAGTTCTGAAAACCTAGGCACCTAGTGCCTTTGATTGATTGGGTTCTTCACTGCACTTTTACATCCTTTGTTGCATTTGGGGAACTTTAACTGTATATGATAATTATGTCCCCTTTATATTATTTCTATACAATTATTTATTCCAAACTCATTTTATTCCATCTTAATTGATTTCATTCTGGGTGTTATTGCTTGTTTTGTTTGAACATCATTCTAATGTTTTACTCGGCCTATGTAAAGCACCTTGAATTGCCTCTGTGTTTGAAATGTGCTCTATAAATAATTCTGCCTTGTCTTTGAGCGCCAGTTATCTACCAGACTATTGGCTCTATTTTAATGATCTAAACACAAGTGCATTATGGGCGTGTCTAGTTTAAGGTCACTGCGCCAGACGCTCATTTTAAAAGGGTTGTAATGAAGTCTTTCCATAAATCATGGTTGTCTTTTGGGCGTAACATGCAATAGACCGACCAAAGTGCCACCTCCCATTCTCTTTAAAAGCCAGGCACACTTGCACTTTGGTGGATTGGCATAACGGTGGATTTGCCAGGTAGACCCTCCAAATTTATTTGATTATATGAACAAATAATTTTGTTATTTTTTAGAATATAAACACAAAAGAGAGAAACACTTCTGGTTCTGCTACCTTGACTTTTTGTCTGTCAATAAATCAAAAAATAAATAAATAGTTTGGAAGCAATTTCCTGTTTATTTCATATTTGGTATTTTGGGGAATAATAACAATTGGACTAGATTTAAGATTGAGTTGTAAGTAGAGCCCCACCGATCTGGATGTTTGGGAGGCAATGCCAATATGGATATCAGAGAGGATTTTTGTCGACCAACATTGTTCAGCCTCTAATTGTTAGTGTTTGAACAATGTTTACCTAACAATGTTTAACATGAGTTTGTATTGACTGATCCACCAAAGTTTAAGGGGTTAGAAGGACAATAGTTAGGACAGTTTGATAAACTTACCTTCACACATGAAGAATTTGGACTCTCCAAGGCTAATCTCACCATGACTTGGTGTGATCTGCACTTCCAGTGAAACTGAAAGAGAAGAAAAAACACCATACAGTACGAAATAAAAAACTATGAAAAATAATAAATGACGCACTGCTTAGGTATGCAGAAAAGATTCAAAACGTTCAGTATTAAGAGATACTACAGTGACCTTCTTATAAACATTATTTATTCAATGTTCCCATGTTTGATCTGGAAATTACTGGAGGAGACTGAATTCAAACATCACGGAGACCCTAACGCAGTTGCACTTGCAGTTTCATGATCACAAGTGGGGTTGCATTTCCATTTAAATTTTCAGTCAGCAGTTGGTACAAAATATAAATGAAACAGACAAAGACAACAACAATTTTAAACCATCTACTACATCCCTTGCCTGTAGGTGGCATCTCCAGCATCTTTGCACACACATCAATATTTTCTCTCCTTTTTTAATGGCAGTAGGAAAAGAAAATCTGTGGGAGGCAATGGACATCAACATCAAGAAACTGACTATGCTCCTTTTGACTTGTGCAGCCCTCTTACCAAAGACATGGACATTCCCTATTCCTCGTTTTGCCTGGAGTCATCCAGACCTTTCAAGACAAATGACATAAAGCAGGCACTGAAATTAATTAGTTAACATTCAGCTTTGGTAAGAACCAATGCTGTGCTGCCACGGCACCTTAACAGAAATTATATTTAAGATGCTTCAAAAGACTTTTAGAAATCCTTCTCTGTATCTATCAAGATAAATGTAGTGTGTCTCTCAGTGACAGCCTGCACTTCATCAAAAACCAAATGAAAAAAATGATTTCTGTTATTTCAAACAAGACAGAAATATGGCCTGAAACTCTTATGTGCTTAATTGGAAGAAAGATCTGCTTGTTCCCTGTAGAATCTCCTGAGGGGCAAGTCAAGGGTTCCTGTGGTTGACTAAGAAGTGTGACTAAATGGGGCCCAAAATCCTGCACGGCCAAGAATGAGTGAATGTGTTTGGAATACAATGGAGGTCATGGTGAGAGTTGACACAGTGTTGTGAATTGATATAAGGAAAGAACACACAAAATGTTGTCTTTAATGCCAACACATTAAACCATCAGGAAATAATTGATTAAATGTTTTTACATTTGAAATTTTTTTCTACGTCGAAATTGATATTCTGACCTTTGATGTTTGTTTACTTTTTCAGCGTAACATAAATTATGAAACCCTATGACTGCTAACACATTGTCATTATTTTACAGAGATTAACCAGATATAACAGTATATTTTTAATTCAAATTTTTATTTTTATTCCTTGTTTTGTTACTTAAAAACTCAAAGTAATGTGTTGAAGATAAACTATTATTGGGCTGTTTACTGTTTTCTTCAAGATGAAAAAAAAGAAAACATGCGTTATCGATGTGAGTGGTTGCAATTAATGGCAGCTAGCACTCACAGTAAAGCTTACAAAAAGTGGCTTTAGGGTAGAATTTCCTGTACCGATTTTAAATAAATCACAAACAGGAAAACCACTGAATAATAGTGATGATACTTTTGATGCAAAGCAAAAAGGACAATTATTCATACTTAGATTCCTAATAGTTTTATCAAAAGGTAGGCATCCAATACATTTCCAAGTTAAGACCCAGAAATACTTGTACCCTATTTTATATCCACTAAATAATGTTTAAGTGTCTGTGTTAGGTAGAGACTGAATGTAATATAGCAACGTCACTACTGTCAAATTATCCTAACCATCTGAAACAATGTTATGCTAATTTTATGGAAAACAATTTTGTTGTAATTGTGCTGTGGAAATATGTATGGTTGGTATTCATTTAGGCAGACAAACAGGAAGCTAATTTGCAGTTGAGGTATGATGATGATTAGGAAGTCAAAGGAAGTTTATATACAACCCATTATTGTATTCAATATCTGAGAGGACTTTTCATCAAAAATGGTTCTCAATCCAGGAAAGACACAATGGCTGAAAGCAGAGCATAATTTAGAAAAGGAAACACAGAAGACCACAATTCAAAAGCTGAAGAACTACAGGTTTAGCACTTACGTCAAATTCATATCAACAGAAGTCCAATTAAGTAAAAGGGCCCAATGAAGGTCAAAGTAAATAAGCCACATATAAGTTCAGGAACTGTTGTTCAAACATATTTGCTGGGAAGAGACTGCGCAGTCAAAAATGAACAGATCACTAGCTCAGGATTTACTGAACACTCTGTAAAATGTCAGAGCAACGCAGAGGCTGCAGAATCATGCTGAAATATACAAAATGCTTACAAAAGCATTTCATTTGAGCAGAAAATTGAGCGAAAAAGTTTATCATGTGTTTTATCAAACCATGTATATATTGCATACATAGTATGAGAGTTTATTTGGTGCATCTAGCTAAAACAATGCAGTCTATTACAGACCTGAAAATACCCAACCCTCATAAAGGCTATTACATTTTGGGTTTTGTTTCCACCAGATGGTAGACTATATATATATATATATATAACAAGAAACTCTTTGTATAATGCAATACAACTGAACAGTCCCAAAAACTGCAGTCTCCAAAATAAACAAAGCTGTTTCAGCAAGTAACTAAAAGTTTATATCAAAACTGAACATTATGACCTTCATAAACATAAGAGTTATTTGTAACAGTAATGAGGGAGTCTAAAGTATAATCCTCAGCTAAACAGATAAATAATGAAGGAAATACAGGGGAAAAAAAATCTATATCAAGATTACTGTAAGTTTGGGCCGAGTGCTAAGATATCAGAAGCTTTCATCAAACTAGATCAGTCAAATCAGTCAACCCTTACCCCAGAGTCAGAGAGTAAAAGCTGTTGGTATACTTCACACCGCTGTTTTTCCTAAATTAAAACCAACAATCCTGAACTGTTCTCATATCGCCCATGCAAGCTGACATTTAGTGGAATGAAGGTGCCACAGGGAATTCCCATCACGTGATCTCCCATCCTCTTCCCCGTCTGTCACTAAATGTTTTTCTCCCTATTCTGTAGGAGATAATAATACGAGAACAACACACCTTTACAGTCTGGGACTTTTCCTAATAAATTATTCTGTAGCCCACACACTAATTGGTTCTCTCAGACGGAAGCGCATAGTACGATACAAGAGGACGGGGTAATGGCTCTGCAGTAAACAGCTCACTCATCTATTACAGAGGCTTACAAGCAATTGCAGGGTCAAGTTCAATTTTAAGGACAAAAACTCTTTCAAAGCAGGGGGTAGCCAAATTACAAGAAGCAACTGTGTGTCTTAGATTAATTTAATCAGAATGTGAATCCCAAGAGATCAACTCATTTTACGCCCAAGTAGGGCAGAGACTGCATGCGGCCTCTACATAATAGAAGTTAAAGGAGCATTTAGATTAAGTTGAGAATCACATTCACTACTTTTAGTCTCAAGTCGTCCTCATTCCATCTTTTTCCAAAGGCATTTTTCACCTGGAGCACAAATTTTGCACATAGTCCCTGATAAAATATAATGTTATCTTAACTCCTTAATCTGTGATTGCATTTTCAGCCATGATAAGGGGATAACTCCAGGGATATTAGTGTTGTTCGGTCCACCATGTTGGTCCAGATGGAAACATAAATGCTGGGATGGTCATGTAATTTTGAAAAGACATTCATGGTCCCCAGTGGAAAGAGTTCTCTTTACAACTGTACATACTGTACTCCTACTCTAGCACCAGCAGAAAGATTTCACTTATCCAATAAAATTGACACGCTCCCCCATGATCTGACTATGAAGAAGATTACTTGAACTATGTGACATAGAACATGATATAGGAGGTAGCCTCTACCATTGCAGCTCACATCAGCAATGACGTGGCCCCACAATTCAGGTCTGAGTGAAGGTACAAACAACACGTAACGAGATGTCTTGTTATCTGGATATGACATGACCTCTATTGGCATATGAACTTATGCATATCACACAGCATTATCCTCCAGTGCCACAATGTGGTGCACCTTTGTGCCGTTTCTATGAAATGTAATACAATCTTGGAGACCTCAGGATGAAAAGTTAACACCTTGGTGATGGCTTCACTTTCTCCAAAATTTTGGTTTGTGATCAAATAACCAATCACCTTCAGCAGTACTTTGTGTTTAGTGCTCAGGCTAACATGCTAAACTAAGATGGTGAACATAGTGCCTATATCTGTTGTATGGTGCATTATACCTGTTAAACATTAGCATGTAGGGATTGTCACATTGTCATTGTTGAGTATGTTTTGCTCATGTAAGCATTTAGCTCAGCACAACGCTGTACTAATTATAGCCTCATAGAGCCACAAGTATGGCTGTAGAATCTTGGTTGTAATTGATTTCTCAAATGCCAATCAATATTAAGGGTAAGTCAGTATCTTTTTTGAGGCAGATAATGTAATGCTTTCTGGCAGTGTCAATACTCCAGTGTTACCAAAATTAAAATAATTCCTTCACATCAGGTTTTTGAAATGAGAAGGCTGCATTGAACTAAGCTAGATAAATTGTAATAGTGAAACCTCTTTCCACAAGAAACACAATATGCTGATATTTCAATTCTAAGTGGAAAATCTGATTTGTAATTTCCAGCCATCAAAAAACTCCGTTATTTCTCTGAACTGCTAATCACCAAACTGAAACTCCTACATTTTCTACAAACCCTCTGTACACCCTGAGCATATTCAAAGTTCAGTTATGAGTAGAATGGAAAAGAGCCCCAAGTTATCAGAAGGTGTTATGTGCAACTAATTGGCTGTCCTCACTTTAGGCTTATAAAACTTGCTTACAAGCAATTTTACCAAGTTATGCTCAACTTCCCTAGTTGTTAAAGTTATCGACACAAGACTGGTTAAAAGACCTAAGGAGTAACAAACAATTCAAGTAGTTAAGAGTGACCTAGTTCTGGTAAAACATGCAATCTCTCTGGAGTTAATCTTGACAATCCATTTAAAATACGTCGTCAGACTGGTGTACTTCATCCACAAATTTGGGTTTAACATGTATATACGTCAATATCAGCCTCCGTTGACCATCTAAAATACCATTAATGAAAGCAGGAACTTGAAGAATTTCTGAGACATGGAGTAAAAGTGGAAATTAAAACAGGGAGATTGGCCCAAAACATTCAAGTCAAGTTAAATCTACCTCTGAGAAGCTTTAGATAACATTTCACATCCGTAATTTTGTTTGCAAGACTGAAGAGGAATAAGTCAAGAAAAAAGATATAGTGGAGAGAAAAAAAGCTGAGAAGAACCCTCAACATCAGCTGCCAACAAATGGAGAAGAATGCAGGCCTTATTTACAGTCACAACATGTGTTGAGACTGAAATTAATTTGACACATGACACAGTATGAGCAGGGAATAATGGCCTGCCTAAATTTTACCAAGAGAAATGCCCCAAAAAAACCACCAGCAATAAATCTAGCATTTGTCTGTTTTCTGTGTCCAAATAAGAAAAGCACAAGACAAATTTGAATGCAACACAAGAACTGTGGCTTTGACATTAGCAGTTCATTTGTGATGTAACATTAACAGTAGCTGTGGGCAATGTCATATTTGGATGCAGGCTGATCATGACTATAAGAGACAGCTTGCAGTGTCAATAAATCATGTCTCTGTAGGTCATCATCAAAACCTAGTGTGTATTATCTTAGTGGAATCCCATTAATTTTAAAGCAACATGAAGAAAAATACTTCATTATTTGTGTTTGTGTATTTCCAGCTGCATAGTTTTTTGTTTTGTTTCTGCTACTGATCACAAAATGATGCAGCAAAATGGACTTCCCATTGGACTGAAAGTGTAGTTCAGGACCAGAAATGACAGCATCATTTCCACTACTGTAGTCTTGGTTTACTGTAGTTATTCTATTTGAGGATCATGGTCATGATTTCTTCACAGTCGTGAGCCATTGTGCTACTTAATACCAGTATGTGTATGGGTGTGTTTGAGTCGGTCTGTGTAACGATGGTGGAAAGGGGCTATTTCATGAGTGAAAATAATTTACATTGATGTCCTTGAGCAACAGTAATCAGTTGTTGCAGTTGAAGATCCTTAAATAGTCTCACGTAGTCGAGACTAGCCTTTCTGGCTCAGGTTGTATGTAAAGTTTAAGTTCCCTACAGGAATCCACAAACTTTCCACAGTTATGTTCAAAGTAACTGATAAAATAAGAAGAGTAAAGACACCATATAGATGAGAATTTATGCAGAGCCTGGCCTCTTTCCTCTAGCCTTTGCAGTTATCTTAGAACAACACCTCGGGTGCTGCAGCCTGCGCTATTGGATGTTGTAGTAAGCCTTAACCCGAGCCGTGACTTGCTTCACTTGACGTTTGGGATTATGCTCATTATCTATTCTGCCAGTGTAATACAAACACACACACAAACTTTACCTTTAAGCCTGTCAAACTGACTGTCACAGTTAAACCTTATCCTAACTATCAGTATTCTAAAATAAACAAAAGAATCTGATGCGACCTTCAAATTAAAGGTTCACTATCTAGTAGAGGTGGCCGTCACTGACTAAATTGTGATACAATTCTAAAACAATATGTTTAAATTACACATATTCATTGTTTCCCCAAAGGCACAGCAGTATATCACAACACAGGGGATTCTCTGATATGATACATGATACTTTGTATCCGAAGAGAAAATCATAATAGGCAAAATATACATAGTCAATGAATGGCAAAAAATTATTCAGTTTCATCACATATTTGAACATTGGTCCAAAACCTTCCTGTCCTGAACTTAAATGTACTTTACACCGCATCAGTGATATATTGGGATAGAACAACAATCACCTTCGACAAGTTGACCTTGACCTTTTCCATCTGAGTCACTAGCCCGGAACAGACAAGTAACTAGTCAATCAAGTTGCCATGCATAAACGTTCACTGGCCCCAGGGCCACTGGGTATGTTGGAACATATTTTTAATTTACAACAACATACTGGAGAAACTGGAAGAAATGAATTATTAATCAGCCTCTGCTTTCCTCTAATTAACATCCTCCACACAAGGCAAGCACAGTTAAGACTGTTCAAGTTTTTGGTTTTCCAATGGTGGATCAAACTACTGTACCACATGCTCTCAGAGTCCCTCCTCTATCTTTAAGACCCTCTTGAAGATTGATCTGTCAAGAGCACCTCCCAACGCCTCTAACACTCTGTCTTGCACTTACTGTGCACTTTCGCGGCACTTCTTTTACTGATCTACACTTATTTATTTACTCCATGGTCTCCTATTCTATTGAAGCCTTAGTGTCTGGCTTTAGTTGTATGTTTCTTTTTTTTTTTAAACTTAGCTAAAGTAAAACAGTTGCAGAGTTTGTTTCATTTCAATCAATGTTCAGCTCTAACTGGAATGTATTAGAGCCCTATCAAAAATAAAATTTTTAAGGGGCCGATGACGATATTGATATTTAGGAGTAAAAACATTTCCAATACCAATATATATATACATATGTATATATATATATATAAACTAAGTCTAAATAACCCAGACATTTAATTGTGGCTTGAAGTTTAACATTATAATAATAATTTATAAATAAAATACAACCTATTTGGTTATTATAAGACTTTTCACATCTTTTTAATCAGCCAATTTACAAATCGGTCGCACTCCAGAATATATTTAACTTGTCTGGTTTATTCTGCAGCACACAGCCATGTACATCCAGTGCTTTAGTACACAAACACACATTTTGATTCTTAGTGAATACCAAAAAAACCCCACACATGTATAGAAATTAACTAAGAGGCATTTAATTCAGAACAAATACATCATTGAGATGACTGTTATATATTGACAATGCATACCCCCTGTGAGAGTATTCACTTCTTACTAGTCTTAAGGAACAAGTGAGTATTTGCTTGCTGCTCATGTCTCTCAACCACAGTTATACTCACTTCTACTAGTTGCTATGGAAACGTGTTTCCCAGCTCCCATCTCTCCACATTTTGACATCACTGCTCTCCCTCCCTCCCTCTCTTTCTCTTTCTCATATATGGCTGATTAGATCTAACGGTGGAGCCCCAGTGGAGCAACTATTTACATTGATGAGATTTTCAAAAGCTTTTTTTTTAAAAAAGATTTTCAAATGATCACTATGATTGATTTCAGTGAGTGGAACATTGGAGGTATGCTGCTCCAACATCTTTACCACTTAAGCACATTCTATAAAGCTATGCAACCCTTGTGTGCAATATTATTCAATGAAATCACAATGTTTATAGAGCAAATTTAACAATTCATTTGAGGCTCAGCTGGTGCTTCCATTATTATAGCCCTAAGCTTTGGCATCAGTATCTGCCAGACTTTAGACACTCGGCGCATTTCATTTGTGCTTTTTAACCATGATAAGACTGTATGACATATGGATGGCAGATTACAATAAATCTGAGCTTTAACTGTAAACAAAACGATTTTGTGACCACACAAAATTAACCACCCATAAAGAGAAACTGCCTGGTTGTTAATTATACCCATTTCAAAGTTTTCTGTCCAAATTACTCTTGCAAAACCATGAATCCTTTTAGTTTTAAATGATTAATTACGTATGAAAATTAATAAAACACGTTCAGCAGAAAACTGGATTTATTTCATGGCAGCAGAATGTTGCATGTTAAAAAACGAGGGCATAAAATATCACTTGCAATACTGACGTGATGGTCATATTTATGCGTTATATAATAGGCCAGTGCACATTAGAATAAAAGGCAGAGGCAGCAGAAGCTGAGTAGCCACAGTGGATATGATTCAGACTCCTATCTGTGGTAGAAGAGTGGACATTTGATAAGTGTTTGCGATATTGAAATATGATAAAATGTCACACTTCATGACATGAAACCTTTATTTTCAAAAAAATCTAAAATAATCATTTTAGTCATGTGTGCTGTAGCTATTATAGCATCACTACAAGAACAAATTTCACTTTTACCTTCATGCAACTAAACTGATAATGGATTGCTCAATTTTTTGTTTCACATCAAAGCAAAACGAATATCTGGGTTTTGATTCCTGGTCGGACAAAACACACAACCGCAATACATCATGTTTGCTGTTGGGAAACTGAGGCGACTTTTCCTTGGGCTGCAACTAATGAATATCTCCATTATCGATTCATAAGTTGATTGTTCATTGTTGTTAATTAATTTTAGCTTTTGTTTTGTCTATGATTGGTTTAACAATTTAATACACATGTACTCTCACTATCCATCATATTATACCAATACAATCCCATTTATTGTCATTTTTTGCATTGACAATAAAGTATCCATCAATCCAGCTACACCTTCCATTGTCTTATGTCACCAACAATCCAAACAGTCTTTATTTTATTCATATATATATATATATATACAACAAAAACATCTGATTCTCCCATTTAAGAAGCTAATTTTGTTTTCAATATTTTTTTTGAATTAAAAAAGATTCTGAATGTTTAATCAGAAATGAGCAATGTATAAGCAATGATTGATTGATCCACAATGAAAATCATTAGCTCTAATGTGGAGTGCTGAGTACAGAGGACTACATTTGGTAATTTTCTGTGGAATAGTGGTCACCTGATCTTGGGAGATTTGTCACATCCTGAGACTTTAATTATGGTTGTTGTCCCAAGGGTGTGGAGCTTCAACATGCATCACTTGACTCTGATGCAAATCAACAACAACATTGTAGTCACAATGCTAAATTGAGTTAAGAGAAGAAATTTCTCCAATATATGGAGTTGCACATGGCTGCACCATTCTCCCAGACTCTTTCAAAAGCATTTTACGGAGCACTGAAAATAAAAAATAAACAACATAAAAAATACAGATACCATTTTTCCATGACCGCCATAGTTCTATTAGATCTTTAAAAAAACATCAACACTCAATGCAAATACAAAATAGGAGTAAAAATTAACCCTCTAATGGGTATATGCCTGTCTGAGCTACATTACTCTTCCTCTTAGTACAAGATAAGCTGTGACTCAATGAGCTACGATGCACTCCACTTCAACAGAATTCACCCTCATTCGGGCAATTTAGTATGAGTGCTCTTCAGCATCTGCCCCAGCTGCGCACCACACAACAAAAGCCCAGGGAGGCGGAGAGCCGAGCGTCTGTGGCCTATCTCAGTATTTAGATGGCTGAAAACAAGGCCAGAAGAAGATGCAGACACTGTGCTGGTAGGGACAAATAAATATAGGGAAGCGAGAGCCTCTGACAAAAATAACAGAAAAGAGATTAATTGTGTTGCAATAAATAATTCTGACAATTACGTGAACACAAACAAAAGCTACCACAATCCAGAACAAACACAGACAGGTAGGTGATGCTGAGAGATAATAATAATACCAAAAATCCCAATTTGATTTTCATCCAGCTTTGGGCTCCAGTAGTGCTGTGCAACTTGTGCAAGGACTGAGAGAGAACAGTCTGTCACCATGCCTAAAAAAGACATGCATAATCAGTGAAATGGAAAGAATCTTGGAGGATGAATTCTGGAGACTGCAAAGATATTTTATTTTCGGCTTGAATCCTGTGTGGTAAATACATACAAGAATGGGGGTCTGTGTGGCATGAACACTAACTGACATGTTAACATCTCTGCGAACAATATGAATCACCACAATCAGTTGCAAAATAAAACTCATTCTTCTAGATTAATCATTACAGAGGGTATCCGGTGGCTTCCCTGATAGTGCTAGTCACGACGCACCCCCATGGAAAACAAACCCTACAAAGCAGCTGCCCTGCTTGCTACCAGTGAGAGAGCCATTAAGCTTTAACAGAATATAATACACTTATACTGGGCAGAATTTCATGCATCTCTAATTATTACTGTAACAACAAAGAGGCAAAAAGTGGGAGACAAGGAGGGTAGGAGGGAGGGAGCCACAATGACCACTCAGCCACAAGCTGCCTGGGACTACACAGAACCCCGAAGCCTGGCACATGCACACAGCTCTCACTGTGTGTCCATTCAGAAGGCAGACAAGCTGGGACGAGCCGGATAAGCCTGCCTGTGACTCCAGCAGGAAGAGGATCAATAGGAGGGAATGCACCATTTCAGATACAGCCAGACAGAGCCAGGGGCAGGGCAGAGAGGCAAAGCAGCACTTGAGTACTCATTATGTTGTGTAGGATGACAGTGTGTGCAGCTACTTCTGGAGTCATCTATGAATGGCGGAAGACGATGCAGACCTATCAGCAATTAGGGCAGACCACACAGTAATTGGATTAAAGCACTGATGAAAATATAAGCTGCAATGAGTTTGTCTCCACCAAGGTTACGGAGCTGAGGAAGCAGTAATTGTGTGAACACATTGATAGCAGACAGAAAAAGCAGTTAAAAGGGAGCCCAAATCTATCTTATGACCGGAGGAATTTACCATGGAAATCACTTTCCCTTCGCTTGCTGGCATGTAAAACGGTTGGCTGCAGTGGAGCATTTGGACGTCACCCACCAGCAGTCAATCACATACTGATGTTCCAGCTCCCATACTAACAGAATCTAAAATTAACACCTGCCAAGTATAAATTGCCAGTAAAATGTGTCTTTGTCAGTAAATAAACAAGGGTCACCCACCACAACAGCCAAGATGATGGTGCCTCAGTCGGCTTTTTCCTGTCCTCAGATTATGTCCCTGCACACCACGAGGACGTTCTCTAACTGTGAGCCAATCAAATCAAAGCAAAACAGTGGCTATGAATCAAACAGGCTTCAGATTACCAGCCTTAAATGTTGGTTCAATAAGAAAAAAGCTGCTTAACTGTTATTTCCTTACTGACTGAATGGTTATCCAAACTATTGCTACTTTAAACATAACATACATAGACCCAGAGTTTTACAAGAAAAGACGTGTGTCAGCTCAGTGTCTGTAGCATCTTATTTTAATCTTTGACATTAGATTTTACAGCTTCACTCTTGTGGTGCACATGAAGGTGTGTGTGGAGATTAGAAGTGTTACCTTCAGATGTCACCTCCATCAGACAAAGTTGGCAGATTGCGTCATTAATGATATCAGGTCTCCTTTTAGCGTTCAGGTTAAATTTTAAATATTTCAATTAGATTTGACACCACATCTTCCACCTTGTTGGTCAACTCTCCTACCGTCACATTCATTTCATGTGATAAGGCTACTCTGTGTGGAGTTTTTTAATTGATGAACTTGGGCAACACCACTGATAAATGAAGGTAAGCTTAAATGGGTTTCATTTCGAAGAAAAGTGGCTGAACACTGTGTAACACCACAAACACCAACTAAGACGGCAACTATGCTTAAAGCAAAAGATGAAACCGAACTGAAAACAAGTAGGCTGGTGTTACAGCTCAGAGTTTCAATAAACAGATTGTAAAATAATAAAAGTAACAATGAGCATCAGGGGGAAGGCTACTGCTAGAGTTGGTCTGCCACAGTTTCAAAATGCTAGCCTACTAAATTTTCTACACATGAATGATGTCTAACTTGGTGCTTTGAATCATTGCATCATTTCTTCTTCCTCTCTCCCTCACAGTCACATTGACTGTCTTTCAGAGTCAGACTGACCATCAGCAGAACAGAGAGAAATCCTGCCCGATGAAATAGTTTTAAAAGTTTTTACTGTCCTTGGCGTGCAGGCAGGCAGGCAGGACACAGCACAAACTCGGTAGATACCGCTTTTGCTGTGCACATTAATGCAACAAATGTACAATTCCTTTCCAAGTGTAATGGCATTTGTTATTTTTGTGTCAACACACAGACAGGAGTGGAAACAATATCCTGCTCCTGGCTAGCTGGCACACAAGTTGATAACACAGGTAATGTAAAAAGTGCCCTCTTTTGCATGATCGTGAAACTGTCTGGTGGTGAATATTTGAATATTTTTAGGTACTCATTTAATATTGCTATCCACTTGCTAAATGAAAGAAAATACATAAATATACAGATTAGGCTATTCTGATGACACTGTAAAATTGTTTAATCTTGTTTGTAGATGTTGACTTGACAAATACGAAAGAAAGAAAATTCACTTATTTTTTATATTGGAACCACACAACAACCCTCACTGTGTATTGACACTATTAACTAATTGTAATTCCAAAACCAAAATACTAACCCAGTGTTTTGTGTACAAATAACCATCCAATTCTATTCACTAATGTGTTACATGTGCTGCACAATGTTCAATATACTTAGAGAATATATATGCATAGGATATCTTGCAATCTAACTAACCAGACATCTGCCACAGTAATGCCTTCAGTTTAATTCATCGTTCTGATGTACGTGCAGTGCATCTCCTCGCAGGAAAATCAGACTCTTGCTAACCACAGCAGAATTGCATCCTTTGATCATAACACAAGGGTCATTTTTGCTCCACTAAGGAGCTCATTTGTTTTATCCTATTTAAAATTAGTTTTACTTTATTAGTCCCCGTGGGGAAATTTGTCCTCTGAATGTGACCCATCTTATCTATTCAGGGGGACTGGGTAACCACGGTGCAGTGCCTGGGGACCAGCTGCAGATCTGAGGCCAGCACCTTGTCCAGGGGCAATAGCAGGTAAGGATGGGTAGCGTTCAAAAATGTTTGATACCAATACCATATCTCCAAAACTGTTTCACGAACTACAATCTTTTCGAAATCAATCTTAATAAATCACTTTTAACATTAAGAAAATTACATTATACATTATGGTACAAATCTTTACTTTTATTTTCACACACACAGCATAGTGTTTTTACTACATGTATCGATGGCATGTTCGTGTAAAATTACGTTGAGCAGCCACATATCAGCATTATAAGATCTTGGTACAAACATGTTGTGTACTCATTGGCTCACTGACACTGGTGAGATTTACTCCTTAGATGAGGGCATACTGCAATATGCGATAGTATCTATTAAGCTTTTTGGTCAGTACCATAAAAGTTTCAAATATCGGTTCTCAGTCCTAATAGCAAGGGTATCCTAATAACTAATGTTCATGTCTTTGTGTTTGGCAACCCAGAGAAAATTTATAGACGCTCACTTTGTTTTATCAGACGAACGTTACTAGTTACATTCATGGAAAGAAAACCCTTGAGAGTATGTCGCTGATTGTATGTGTAGCTTGACAACTTCATAGTCTTAAAGACTGTCAGAGCAATCCTGACAAGGGTATGCTTGGTACTCAAGTAGCACATCTTTGTTAGTCAAGGCCATCCGTGATGTACCTCATTAATCCATGCCACATCTAATTGTGCTAAGCCATAACAGCAGACCATTTGCATTCTTAACAGTGCCACGCTCCTCCAAAAATGTTCCTGTTGCGAAATAATTAGAGACGCTTTTGACAAGAAGGATGTGGATGGTTAACACCAGTTAACTTTTCTTCTTTTTTCTTTTTTTTAAATAACTGTGCAGAGGCTCAGTCATGACCTTTCATTGATATTTAGACTGGCACTTTTCAGACACATTTGTGAGAATTGGACTCCTTTAAAGAGAGACCACTTTGTGTGGTGTACTGTATACCACACTGTGGTAATATGTTGTCATCACTTACTTTAATATCCTACTGTAAATAACAATAAGATAGATAGTAAGATAATCATTTCACAAGATGCATTAAGGAAAAGGCAGAGAAACACCGTGGACAAATGCATGTCTATGAATGTGCCAGTATACATAAAAATGCATTCAGAATGCACAAGCCAATGGAATATGTAGTCATTACAATTACTTTGAATAAGGGAGAGAGAAACCACAGCATCCAAAGGAAGCCATAACAGGTGGGACGCCAATGTGTTTAAAAGCATCCGGCTGTGCATGAGGCTTGAGCAGGATAAGGTTTAAGCAGAAGGGCAGGTAAGGTCACGGTCAATTAACCTTAAAAGGTATTCTGTTTTGTGTCATCTTTCAGTCAGTCTTAAGACAAATGTTGTGAGTCAATCATTTAGCACTTTATTGAGACAGCAAATTACATCTGACGAGCAATGACTCATGACTCAAGCAATGACTCATAAACAACCTGTTATCACACCTGCTCAGCAAATCTGTTCATGTTTACCGTTAGCATGTACTGTCAGATATTAATTTCTACAAAAATCCATTCCACAATCAAGACAGATCTTACATTGAAATTCAATGCATTTATTAATACCATAATACCCGGTACCATTATCTGCTTGAAAGAACAACAAGAAAGACTTTTTTTCCATTGGTAAAACACAGTTTTGGTTTCATTAAAAGCATTAATTTTGAAGCTGGATCCTCCATTTCCTTCACCTTCCTGATATAGCCGTCAGTGCAAGGAAAGCCCAAGGTTGTGTTTTGCATTCTCTGACACAGAATGACTAGGCGTGGTCCGTCTTCATAACGGCTCCACTGAGGGCGACAGATGGCACAGAGACACCTTATGACACAACATGAGCTTACACACACACACACACACACACACACACACACACACACACACACACACACACACACACACACACACACACACACACACACACACACACACACACACACACACACACACACACACACACACACACACACACACACACACACACACACACACCTTGTTGGCCAATCAGAGGCTGGACTTTAAAAATAGACCCTGGGATGGGGCTAGCCTCCAGAGAGTTGACTACTCTATTTCTCCTGGCTAGAATCTCCAGAGACATCTGCAGAGGGGGAAGACTATCGCCATTAATCTAGGCACTTAAAAGTAGGGTTGTGATGAATTAGAGTGGGGTAATGCCTTTTTTCTAAATTTATGCTGGCTCATTACAGGTGTAATACATGCCTGTTTCTGCTAAGTGGCCTGGACTGATTTCATTACCAATGGACATACATGGATTTCAGGGTCATGTACACCTTCAACGGTTTTTACCGTATTACACTTTGACAGTAGAAAATTAGGTTTACAACGGAGTTGATGATATGCATATCCATTTGCACAAAAATCACTACATGGGCCAAGATTAGCTATGGCTAGATTTTGATGGATCTCATCTGTTTAAAATGCTGACAACAACCATTCAAGTCAGCTAGATCCCATAACATTTATTCTGTCTGAGGTAAAGTTGAGGCAGTATACACTGCACGTAAGAGCTGTAGTTCATTGAATGTTCTGATACAAATCCTGTGAGCTGCGCTACTGGAATAAATTTGTCAGGAGCATAAAAACCTGTGAAATGCAGACGTCATGAATTTAAGTCATCTGAGAAAGTCTATTTTTAAGTAATAGTTAATGAAATTCAAGCCATTTGTTACTTATACGTTGGAAGTATACTCAGTACTGAGTAGAGCTGCCGCAATTTGTCAATTAATCAACTGATTGATCAACATAAAATTTATCAGGAACTATTTTGATAAGCAATTAAAGTGATTAAAGCAAAGGGGGCAGCTTCCCAAATTATTCACCAGGAGATCTGTTTTCCTTTTCCATATTTGATAGTTAACTGAATAAATTATTTTGTATTATTTATTAGGAGGACACATTTTACTTATTTTTCTTTTCATTAACCAGAAACATTTTGGGTAACTTTTTAAAATAGAATGTAGAGTGGTCTTTT
This sequence comes from Scophthalmus maximus, assembly GCF_022379125.1. Classification (NCBI taxonomy): domain Eukaryota; kingdom Metazoa; phylum Chordata; class Actinopteri; order Pleuronectiformes; family Scophthalmidae; genus Scophthalmus; species Scophthalmus maximus. Next base: position 11,096,248 of record NC_061525.1, read on the forward strand.
TGCAGACACACTTTTCACTTTCATATATTATTTCTATGAGGGAGGAACTTATAGCAAAAAAACAAGCCCCAAGAGTCACAGGAAATAAGGAATCAGTATGCATTGAAATTTCTGTTTGACCTTGACATGACCGAACACCCCTGACATTAACATTTAACTATAATCATTTATTTTCAAAATTAAAAGTGTAATATTTATTCAAGCCACCAAGTTCTTTTTGCAACAAGTGTGTAGTGTCCTTTAAGAGGTCATATGTGCGATGTCGCTGTGAAAACATCTTTATGTCTAACATCAGAATTCTACAACTGCAATTCAGTCATAGCAAAGACGTCACACTGGTGGCATTTCTTTCATCCTTACCAGTCTATGGATATACTCTGCAGGTATTTGACTACAGATACCAACAGACATTCAGAGACTATCATTAGGTGCACATAAACAGACAAACACAAAACACTTATGGTGCAATTATTCAGTGCAAGTGCACGCAGCATGAATTTTATCTCAATGCTTGCACTTGTTTAGAGCTGCATCTCTCCTCTGGTCATTTAAACAAGATCTCTTTGAGACACTAGAAAACCGACTTAGTTGCTTCTGCACACAGAATGTTAGCACTGTGGGAAAACAAGTCAAGTCATCATTGAATACATATCCAGAATCTAAAGCAATACCGCAGCTCCGAGATGGAGGCCTCTTACCACTATGTTGCATGCCTCATGTTGCAGATTGATTTCAAGACTGAATTCCTCCCAACTAAAATTCTCATTAAGTTCTTTGAGGAAATTAGTTTGAAACATAACACATAGAAAGGCAATGATACTGCAGTCAAACATAAATAAAATTGTACTTGATAGGATGGTAGCTCTGCTGTATTTTATGAATGGACTTAAGTTCATGTTTAAATATACAAAGCAAATCCAAAACATCTCATATCTTATGGTCTAATGAGGGCCCTCCTTCACAGTATACAGTGGTAGACGAGGTAAATGGGGAGGGTCAGCAAAGGTTGATTATTGTGATTTGCCAGTAAGCCAGTTCCAGCACTTTCTCATGTGCACCCCCAGAATGACAGGTACACAGACAGGGCCGGTTGTTCTGAATTCTACTTGCCGGACAGGGATACGGCAGGGTTTCTCCTGGTGCTCCCGTTGAGCAGTTTGACTATGACAGACAGGTCCATTGTCAAGGTTTTTGTGAGAGAGCGACATTGGGGCAAAGAGGTGCAACAATAAAGCTAACCCTAAAGCCAACCCTTTTTTATGTTATCATGACACGTTTAAGAAAAATTTGGTTCATTATGAAACAGTTGCCACCATAGTCAATATAATTAATAGGAATTAATGTAACAGTTGGTGTAGGAAACAGTACATTTAAAGTGGATTCAGAAAGTACTCAGTGTGTGTTGTGGATTAAAGATTTTTTGCAAATCATATAAAAAAACTGAAAGTATTTAGACCCCTAATTTTATAACATCACATTACTTACAGCTTTAAGCTCTCTTGGCTAAGTCTCCGAAAGCTTTGCACACCTGGATTTGGAGATGATTTCTCATTCTTTCTAGCAGATCCTCTAAAGCTCCATCTTCCTGGATGGGAAGTGTGTCTGAACAGCCATCCTCAGGACTATCCGCAGATATTCTAGAGATTTAAGTCTTTGCTTTGGCTGAGCCACTCAAGGACAGTCAGAGAGCTGCCCCAAAGACACTCCAATGTTTTCTTGGCTGTATGCTTTGAGTCATTGTTGTAATGAAAGGTGAAACATCTTCAATGACTTCTCTATATTTGACTCCATTCACTCTTTCCTCTTACCAGTCCCCATGTCACTGCTGCTGAGAACCCCCATAGTTTGATGTTGCCACTGCCATGCTTTCCCTTGGGAATGGCAGTGTCTACTGTTAGCGACATCTAATACATGGAGTTCTGCCCAAACATCTACCAATCTGTCCTGACATGTAGTGTGGACTGTGGGACCTTATATACCCACAGGAGTGTGTCTTTAAAAACAATGTGTAACCATTTCAATTTACCACAGGTGGACACCAGACAAGTTTTAGATGCACCTCAAGGAGAACACTAGTCACTGAGAAAAATTTTGTTTTTTAGTTCAGTTTAGTTTTCCTTTTCCTCTAGTGTGATATAGGTTTATGTGTGTATGTAAAAGTTGCAAAGTTAAAAAGTCGATAAGAGCAGACTGGGCTTCATTGGGAGGGGGACCTTAAAGAGACAGGAGCTAAAAACCAAGCGTTTCAGACACAGGCTGGAAGCCAGTGCTGCTAGACAATGAGATCACAAAGAGCATAAATTCAACAAGAGTAATAAGAACTATCAAGACGTTTTTCATTGCAGAACCTGCAGTCCACCTAATTAAAACGCCAGGTGGAGGTACCTTATCAACATAACAGTAACAGTAAAAAAGACATTTCAATAATCCAACGTCTCCAGGATAACAATACAAGCAAAAACAGCAAATGAGTCTGGTAGATATATAGGAAATAAACAATTCAACATAGTGTAGCTATTGCACTATAACACTCCAACTCAAACTCATTCATCCTTCCCATTATAGCACGATGCCAGAAAGCCTGTGTGTACACATTTTCCAATAAGGCACAGTAAGACAGATGAATGCTATGGATGCCAAAACAGCTGATGTCAAACACGACTAAATCTCCAGCCTGGTGGCTTACATCCCGTCCTGCAGTTCCACCCTGACCCTGTTCAGTCAAAATAAGTCTTAACTGTGTGTCACTGAAGCCACTCAGGCAGAGAAAGCAGCCACGTGCCGTCATAAGGTAGAGAACATCTCTACACAGGCATATTCCCTCTCCCTGCCGATGGTGTTTGTTGTGAAGGGATCTCCAGTGGGAGTAGTTACGCAAGTCACCAGTATGCCATTGAGAATACAGTGGATGATTGCTTTACATGCAGTACAGTCACTGCTGATGTAATGCATGCAAGTACTCGCTTTACAAAATGTGTTTAGCTTTTCTTGAAAACCAAGCTGTGCTCCAAAATGTCTTTAGCTTGACTGGATACCAGAAGCAAGCTGTGAGGAATATGGTGTAGTCAACATGAAGGCCTACCAGAGTATAGGTCAGTACATTACAATAACAGACTTCAGATCGCAGCTTCCTTATAATAAGTAAATACTGGTTAGTATCCCAGATACTACCAGAACATTAAATGAATTATCTTTAGAGAGCAGTAGTTTTCATTGGTGTTGTGTTGCAGTCTTCAAACGTTTTAAGGTGCATAGATTCCCCCGACTCTACGTTGGCCTTGTCACTACGAATGGTGATGTTAGTTTGTTAAATTTCAGAGGGCCTGTCATCTGCCTTTGCGCTCTATGGCATCCATGGAAAAGATGCACAATGGGGTTCATGACACATCCGGCTTCTGCTGGAAAAGACAGCAAGATGGCTTTCAGGCAGTGGAATTCAATTAGTCATACTGAGAAGAGATCCTCCAAGGAGGAGGATGAGAGACATGGTAAAAAAGACCAAAACAGTCAACATGGCAAACATCGAGCCCACACAAAAAAAGTTCAAAAAGATGGAATGTAGTATGATTTACTTGGATATTAAATTTCCAATCTGCTCCTTTGGCTTACACAAGTGCTACACTAAGCTAAAATGAGTGCCAAAGTCGGAATTGTAATCAGGCACGTCTTCTTTGGACCTTATCTTCTTTTATGTTGTCATGCTCAAATGCACATGATCCTAACTGGGAACAGGATGTTTTGATTTAGTAATCAATAATTAGATGTGTTCTTAGTAGCAGCACCAATATTGCCTCTAAATACTTGAACCCAATAGACTGTCTTGCAAAAAAGTTATTCTACTCAGGACCTGGATAATCCACTAAATATGGGATTTACCATATCAATTGTCAAATTGTCTCAGGGGTGAAGAATTCTTCTCTAATTCCTCTGCTGCTCTTATCTACATTTAGTCCTTATGATCAATTTAGATTAATTAAAGGAAAATAATGAATGATAAAGGCTTTTACCTGTATTAATCATTTCAGTTCATGCAGCAAGTGTTTGTGATATTTAGCCATTCTGTAATCAATGATAACAATATCAACTAATGAGGAACAAATTGTTTTGCTTTAACTGTGCTATTTCATTATAAAATTACATCAATGAGTTTATACTCAATAACCACAAAAGGCACAATGATGAGTTTGTTTGTTTTTCTGTATCAAGTTACTGCTTTAATCAGAAATGTTATAAAAACAGCAAAATCCAATTGTGGAGATTAAGTTTCATGATCCAGCTATCACAATCACACTTTTTTGTCTACTTCTACCATATAAATCTTCTTTAGTATTATGATTAAATGCGGCAATGTGAGTAAAGTGCTTCGATAATCATAATTTCATCATGATAAGAATGTTCTTTTCACAGTCATTACAACACATGTAAAATATCAAGCATAGAGCATTTCCAATTTCAAAGAACGTTGTAGCTTTCTCTTTCTCTTATAGTGCAGCCACTTGATAATATATCAGAGTCATCTGTTCAGTCAGAAAAATTAGGTACATAGGGATTTGGAAGCATGTAATTAATTATGTAATTGTATCAGTTTATTTTTCCAATTTCCGATGCAGTAGCATCCTTGTCAGTGTCTGCAGGTTGTAGACCGAGTTGCAACACTGGTATGGCATCATATATGGGAGGTTTACACTATCCCACTTCCAAAGGTAAGGCACCTTAACTAACCAGAATGTGATATTAGTGCAATGACTATCTTTTTTACATTGGGCCTTACACAAAATGTTTGTATGACAAAGAGGCATCATTGGTGAACTCATAGATGGTAAAAAGGGATGTTTTACATCCTGCATTTAGATTTGATTGACGTCTTTGTCAGTTACTGAAGCCAGATTTGAACAAGATGGTTGAACTGGAGTGGAAATAAGATGGGTTGAGTATGCAGCCCGACAGCCTAAGGGATCCGTCATTCAAAACTAAGACACTGTAATAATTCATGATATGAAAGGGTGACACAGAGAACCCTTATGTTTTGGTCAATACCCAGAGCTCATAACCAAAGATGAGGGCTGACCTGTAAGCTGAGAGGTTGACAGGTTTGTTTCGTATCACAGTTCAGTGAAGCCAAAATTACAACATGTCATGTCACCAAACAGTGTTTTGATACTGCCTATGAGTATCATACACAGTAAAGGTGACAAGTCAAACCTTGTCAGAGTGCAATACAAACACCAACTGTGCTCGACTTTATGCCAAAAATTCAAACAGAGTTTGAGGGTTACAGTGAACAATTGACTTGCAACAGGCCCCTTAATATTTCTTCATTCACGCGCAGTTACATTGTTAGTTTCTCTCTCTGTGTGTGTCTGTGTGTGTGTGTGTGTGTGTGTGTGTGTGTGTGTGTGTGCGCCCGCCCGCGTGTGTGCGTGTGCGTGCGCGAGCGATATGATGGAAAAATGTGGTCCTAGAGACACAGCAGGAACTGTGTCTGTTTTTAGTTCAGGTGTTCATATTTCTTTCTGTCTGTGGACAATTTCTTACCACCGCCAAGAAGGTTATGTTTTCACCCCTGTCCGTTTTGTTGGTTAGTTAGTTAGTTTGGTTTGTTTGTTTGTCAGAATTACACAAAAAATACAGACAAATGGGCATGGATCTTGTTGGAAAAACAATGGCATATTTAGGGGGCAGATATATATCTACTGTATGAGTGTGTGTGCTTCGGTGAAGCTTGATTGAATTTAAGGGGACTGTTGGGCCTTGGCAGAGGTATGCGCTTTTCTGAACAGCATTCTAGTTTAAACCATGATAGCGTCACAACCGTGCAAGATGCAGTCAGGTAACTTTATAAGTGTGTAGTTAAGATCAAAATGAAGGAAGCTACTATGAATAGCAAGTTGCTATGAATAGCCATGGTTCCAAACAAAGGTGAATCTGGCATTCAACAATAGGCTGGCAACAATTTTCCAGCCCCTTGGAATCAGATTTAAAGTTGGACAACAAATTGCAATCATAGGTTGGCCAGAAAACATCCCAGAAACGGTGGTGGTGTCCCAGTCCAATGTCACGGTTACGAAGCCCCACAATATCCAAACAGCCTTCAGCATTTCAGAACAAATCTCATCCACCCCACCACCCTGTCACTGAGGAATTAACTGTGGTGATCTCTGACTCAGAGATGGACAAAACTTATAGCTACAAGTCCTGTCCACTGGAAATGTGTGTGCAGGCTAAGTGCTATGGTTCAGCTCTCTATTATATTGCCAGTTAACGTTGGCACTTCAGCTGCCGCAATGAAAACACCTCGAATTTGAAGCCTTTAGTTGCAGTCAGTGTATGAAAAGAGTTGGGGTCAGTGGTAGATGTGTGATGAATTTCTCTGTGTTACTCCCACCTTGTGAAGCAGGTTGTCGTGACTCAGTGTTTAAAGAGGAAATATATGGCCAAATGCATTGCATATAGCAGCCGCATACACTCAGTTTGAAGGGAGGTGGCTGTCAAAATGGGAAAATACAGTTTTGTCCCGATGCCATCTGTTGCAAGGGCGTTAGCAACAGAACTATTTCTCTATGTGCTGCAGAGTGCAAGCAGTGCAAAGGCAAATGTGAGTATAGAATGGTGTAATGCCCTTGCCACTACCCATTCATTATTCATTGGGGCCAATAATCACATGTGGATGTTTAGATCACAGACAGAATAATGTTCCAACGAGCAGTCTGATGTTTGGATTTGATTTACAAGAATTGTGATTTTCTATTCTTGAGAACAGTGTTTTAGAGAAGTAACAGGAATTTAAAAAAATTATTATAAATGAAGCTGTTTGACATGCTTAATAGAGCAATAACGATCAATTAGAAAGAGCTGTGAAAATATTTCTCATTCAATATACCCTGGAAACAGTTCATCTTGACACCGAATTAAAAGAGGTCACATATTGCCATGTAGGTTTCTTTCCATCTTTGGCCATGTCTATTACATAATTTTTGATTACTCTGCTTGAATGAGGTTAATTTCCATCCCCAGTGGTGTCACTTCCTAAATGTTCTTTTCCTTCTAGTCCTCTAAAAATCCAAATAAAATATGATCAATTGGGAATAATGTCACATTTAAGTCATCCCTGTGGCTGCAGGCTAATAAATCTGTAAAAATAATGAGAAGTTATATATTATCTTTTCATGAGTAGGCACATTTTCTATGAATGAGGAGCATTTGAAAAGAAGAGTAAGGAGTTATCTGTGAAAGATGATATTCTGTGGGTCTTTCTTTCCACTGCTAGATCTAACAAAACTGCTCACATTTAAAATTGTCTAATGGCTTAAAATACACTTGACTGTTAAAATACTATCTGACATAATTTCCTGCATGCTGAACAGATCAGAAACAGCAATCGCTGCTACTGCTCCCCTAGAGATAGTCCACTGTGATCTAATTAGAGGTTGGAAATAACGTCTTTTTTTTCCTAAATGAGTATCACTTCACATCTTTAACGATGGGATTTTTTTTCAGAGTAATACTAATGCATGTCATTACCTTGTGTGATACAGAGGTTTCTCAATGTTGCCAGGCAATGACTAAGCCATAGAGGAGTGTCATGTTAAAGAGGGTGACACACTAAGGTGACTACATTGAAAGAAAGCCTAAGGCATATCAAACCACATTTCCCCCCCCTTCTCCGTGCATGGTAATGCATTGTATAGTGTTTCAATAATGAATGCACCATGGTGTGCATGGATGCACGAGAGGACACACACGCACGCACACATGCCCCTTCGCACTACATAAAGGAAGTTGAGAGGTAAATCCTAGCCAACAGCATGTTTTTTTATAACAGTAGGATGAGACATGCACTCGTTTTCTTAAATCAGACTTACTGCAAGCCAGCTTATAGCAGTTCTAGTCAAGACGACTCATCTGTATCTCATGTAAATTGAGACAAAGTACCATTTAGCATGGACAGTAACAATACTGTAAGCTCATTTCCTCCTTCAGGGGTCACATGGGCCACAGACAAGGCTGTGGTGACTTAGTTTGGGCCACAGGAGTCCTGCCATTCACTGACAAATAAGACATGGAGAGGCACGGACAGGGAGCCAGGATGGGCTTTCAGTTCATAACAGCCTGAGCAAATGGGGAAATCAGTCTTTATTTGTAAGTGGAATAGACAAGTAAGAAAAGGTGTCACGTTCTGCCAAGTGCACCAAGCGTTTACACAGCGGAAGGTGACTTGTTAGGGGAAAAACAGAATGGGAAAGAAAATAGGCAAATACCAACAGCGCTGGCAGCCTTTAGTAGAGAACAAATGTATGAATATTTGAATCAAAGATAAACCTAGCTGTTTGTAAACAAATATTCACCACATTTTCTGCTTTGAGTCTTCAAAAAATTAAAAAAATAGTTTCAACTAGTCTCGCCTATTCCCTGCGGAGCTGACCACCCTGTCTTAGGTTCCTTCTGTTCCTCAGAGCAAAACCTTCACAGTGGAGAGAAGCCATATAATTCTTGAGGGTTTGCCAATCTAGGGTTTCATGTTGCATAGGGATCCTGTGTTCACAGTGCTGGCCTCTTCTTTTGTTTTGTTTTTGTTTTTATTTGATAGATGACAAGGACATACTGTTTTAATTTCCTGGTAGCTCAGATATCTTAGTATTGTTTTGATTTTGGGAGAAGCAGGCATAGTATGAAGTTTGTAGGCTTATAATGTTTAGCTACAACACACTGTTGAGTGCTGTGTTTAACCCGTTTCTCTTAAATTAAACCTGATTAATATTAATCCCTCCTATACAGTAATAACTCAAATCTCCTGGGAATAACATTAAGGATGCTCCCACCACAGAAACTAATCACTGAAAAAGAACAACACTAAGCCCAGAGCTTGTGCCTCTTCTGTGAGCAAACCCTTAGGAGAGTATGTTTATGTTCCTCCCCCAGCTCTTCACGAGGTCATGTGCACGTGTAATGTCATCTTCTTAGCGTCCTTCGGCAAAACGCATCTCTCTCAGACCTGGATCTGTCTGATCCACTCCAGTCACTGAAGCGTCGAGTGGTACTCCGAACAAAACCGCAGCTCGTCTTACTTCTGCTTCCTGATACTTAAATGAAACCTTTGCATCTGAGATTAAAGAAAGAAAAGAAATGATGTGCAAATTATATGATTGCTTTGGAAATTAGTCTACAATCTGATTTACAGGGGGCGGACATTTCCCTCACTGTTTCACACTTCAGACAACATGAATGTGTTGAACTTACAAGTTCAAAATGAGAAAAGATCAAACACATGCATGGCTGATGTTTCTTTACCAGAAATTGTCTCCAAATCCAGTATTTGTTTTTCCATGATCATGAAATTCAGGTTCAATAAACATCCACTAAAGCTTAGCAGCAGATAGCCAGGAGTCACTCTGTCATCGGTAGATTTAGTTATTTGATAAAGACAAAGCAAACAGAACAGACAAATAACCCTATAACAGAATGGCATCAGGTCAGAGTTGATACTGGTTCTTACCCGCCAAAATCCTCCCCCTCCATCTCAAACACTCTCACCCTGAGCCTCGACTAGTGGGTCATGTTGAGGTCTGTATCTGAATTCACTAGGTCATTACCATACATTTGAAGCAACTGCTGTTCTCTGCTTCAATGTAGCTCCCCTTGCTCAGGTCATGACTCACTGTCAGCACCATAGACCGAACAACGGGAGGAGGTGGAGATGTGCCATCCATCTTTATGTACAAAAATTAAGCCAAAATATCCCGCATACGTGTTCCACCATTTTACGCTTTTCACATAATTTGGAGGCAGAGTCTGTGCAATAGTGATCGTGGTATCAAGGTCCCGCCAAATCCGGAGCTAGATCGCAAGTCAGTGTCAGCTGTCGACCATAACGTTTCATCCTGTTTTTTATAGCATCAAAAAATTAACACCTGAACACATCAGTGTGATGAGAAATATATAAAAATGTATTGGGCATGTACATTCACTTTTTAGTTTGGTCCATGCCCCACCCACTATCATGGATGTTGTCCATCTTCATGTAAAGTCTATGGTCTGAACTGTGTCCTCAGTGTTCTGCAGGCTAAAAAGAACAATGAAAAAAATAACAAAAACATTTCCCAAAATGCATTTTGCCTTCCCAGCCCTGTGGCATACTAATCCACAATCATATGTGGCGCTCAATAGGTGAATGACTGATCGAAAAATTATATTGGTAATGTAGTAGCTATCACTTGATAGTTTGAGACATTTATTTTGGGGAAAAATGCCAAAATCGACTGGTTTCAGCTTTTCAAATGTGAGGATTTGATGCTGTTCTCTTTTTTATATAACTGTAAATGGAACAATCTTGGGATTTGCTGCTACTTAAAAAAAACAGCAATTTAACTCATGCAAAGAGAAACTGTGGCAGACATTTTTTTTAAATTTTCAGTAATCTTAGAGTCTAAATGATCAATCGACAAGCCGAAAAACTTATACAAAAATAATTCACATCGGCTGCAGCTTCAACAAAATGCATTTCACAGCAGCCTCTTTGCAAGGCGTGACAATGTGGAGCCGTGACATTATGGTCTTATTAGGGTAGAGACAACCTGTAAAGGTCTCTGCACTCAATAAAGCTACTGTATATATCTGGGTAAACTGCTTGGCTGTGGTCATGCAGCAGACTGAAGAGAAAGCAACATGATTTAAAGAGTTGTGGTTTTGGGGGGGGGATAAATAAGCTCTTAATCCTTCAGCCATTGTTTTAAGCAGTGATGATTTTTACCCTCATAAAACTGGCTAAGGAGTCTGGAGCTTCTGACATTCAGCCTCCTACCAGCCATGCTTTCATGTTGCTTTGTAAAGCATGGAGCTACGTCATCAGGACCACATGATCCAACTGATGATGTAACACAGGCCACGTGAAACAATCCTACTGTAAACTAGGGTCACATTTTGCTGTGGAAAAGAACCATATGGTGGGATGAAGAATTGCACTTCATTCTTCAGTCCCACATGTTGGGGATATTTATAACTCATCTGTTATCTTGCCCAGCTTTGCTTCATCTCTTTCTCTTTGATTTCTGGAGGCTATGCTTAATTTTTGGCCAGAAATGCAGTCTCAGAGCAACCTGATAGCCGAATGGTTTAGGTGCGAACCACATGGGCGAACATGCCCAAAGCAGCGAGTCCCCAGTTTGACTTCCGGCCAACCAGGCTAACTGCATGTCACTCCTCTCCCCCTTCATTTTCTGTCTCTCTCCACAATCACTATCAAACATAAAAAATTTAGTGACATGTTGTGTTTTTATTTCTCACGACCGTTCAAATCCACAATGAATGTTATATTGGCACAGTTTTAGTTTTCTTAAAGAAAACTTCCTACCTCCTTTCCTTATCATGTTGTACCATAGAGTTAAGGCAATTAGTCCGCTTGGCTAACATATTGTATTTTTTATTTTACTGCAAATAAGGCCGTAAAGTAACAAGAAACTACATAACAGAAATGCCAAAATATGTGTCAAAACAATTTGAAACAGTTTCAAAATTACACAGTTCATGTTGGGTATGTTTATTTAGTCAATGATAAAATTAGCTGTTGAGCGGATAGTCAATTAGGATCATTGGAAATACAAAATTATAGGATCCTAAAAAAAGTGTATTTTATATAAAAATGTATATTGACATTTTTACATAATTTTAAATATTTATCATATTTACAGTGCAGATTTTTATTGCACTATAAATCTTAACAATCCTGTATCGATGGTTTAACTATGAAACTGGTAAATAACTGTATGAACAAGATCCTTTATTTGATGTCTCTGCTCATGTAGTTTACATTTCTGTAAAGCTTTAGATGCTCTTACAAGATCAGTGACTACAGAAAACCTCAAACAGAATAGAGAATTTCTTCTTATTTATTCCCTTATTCTCTTATTATTTATTTTCTGAGCTCATCTAAAATTCCCATTACATTCCAGGTTTCCTCCAGTTCAGAAGTAATCTTTAAATGCCGATATAGTATTTTACAAGGGTGTGTTCACGTAGGCAGTACACAAATGAATATATGCTAACATTAAATTATACAATAAATGCGATTTTTGTAATTTACATCGCTACATTAAATCCTCCAAAAACCCAGGAGAAATATATATTACCATTACAATGCAGTGAGGTCGCCAGTCACACTGCGTGTTCCTCCTCTGCCTGAGGAGAACCCCTGTAAATATCGGATTGTGCATAGAGGATTAAAAGGCGATACCACAAAAGCCCTGAGCCTGAGTGCAACAGAGAGTACTACTCCAAACATAAGCGCCTCGCATGTCAAATTACTGATTTTAATCAAAGAGTGGGGGTGCAAAGTAGTGATGGACCGATTAATCGACCAACATCTGGCATTTTGAGTTAATCGGCCGTTGTCTGCGCCGATAAATTCAAGTTCATTTTTCATTTTTGTTTATTGATTAAGAGATTTTGTTCAAATTGACCACAGAGTGCAGATCTCATTTTTCAAATATTTTTCTGTGTTCTATTGAAGAATATTTATGGGTTAGACAAATTTCAGTTCAGCAAATTTTGTGTCCGATCATCAAGGAGATGCAAATAAAATGAAATAAAAACAACACATTATCAGCATTATATATCAGCCATTAGCTGCACTGCCCTCTTGAATATAGGCGAGTAAGCCATCGGTCGACGACTGCTGCAAAAAAAGATTATTTAAAAATGTTATTTGACAGAAAACACCCTCAATTACACTTACATAAGGCCACGTTTGACCAAGGTGGGGGATCTCATTTCAAAGCCTTCATCGTGGCATGGGATTACATAACAGATGATTCAGAGTAGAAGTTGTGCCATAGCTATATGCATCAGTGCCAGAGAGCAAATGAACCAACCAACTGTCCCAGAAAGACCTGTGGTTGCCCTTTAGCCCCCGCCCCCCTGTCGACGACCCCTCCCCCGGAAGTGCCACCATCGCTGACAGGTGTACTTTAAAAGAAAAAGAGCTTTATTTTGAGCAATGTACCTTTAACTGAGGGCCCGTGACTCAACCCAGGAGGGGTGTGTGTGTGTGTGTGTGTGTGTGTGTGTGTGTGTGTGTCAGAGGAAGCCCAGCATCACTCCCCTCCATCAACAACAAGCACGTCCCACCGGAGCACGAGCCCAACAAACGAATATAAGCGAATATTTGTTCCTTTCTTAAATCCCCTCGCCATGTCTTCCGCTCAAACCCACACTTTCTAAAAAATAAAAATAATAATAAAAAAAATCCCGTTCTTGTCGTGCGTCGTGATTCATCTAACGCTAAGTCAGCGCGTCGAGGCGCTGGTCACGTCACGTAGCCGCCGCTGAGCGCGCGTCCAGCGGGAGATGAGCCGTGTGTCACCGGGCAGAGGAATGTCGTTACTTCGAATTAAAGATGGAAAATCAGCCGCGCAGCTCGTCTGTGCGCTAATTAGCAGCAGGCGCAGGACTGTTGCTCCTGCTGAGCGGAGCGAGAGGGGGAGGACCTGGAGGCGGGGGGGGGGCGCGCCTGCGGTCCTGACCGCTGTTCGACGAGGGGCGGACATACAAGGGGTCCTCGCAGCGGTAAACAGAAACAAACACACTCGAGTTGGCGAATGGTTCCTCTTACCTGTGCAGCCCGCGAGAAGCAGGGCGAAGAAAATATCCCTTGACTGGACCATCGCAACTCCCCGAGTAACGGGAGCGTTACACGGCGAAGACCTCGCGCTCAAAAAGATCTCCGCTCGGTCCCTGCGGCGCTGCCCTCGGCTTGTGGTCCTCCTGTCCTGCCTCTGTCAGCGGCCGTTCATCCTCATCTATCGCATCCGAGCCGGTCGGTGATCGGTGGCAGCGGCTGCGTCGCAGGTGGCAGGCGGCGGTCAGCGATTAGTGGTGATGAGCGCCAGTGCGCGGTTCAAAGTCTGACTGACAAGCGCAGCCTGCTCACACACGCGGATTAGTCCGCGCGAGCGCAGTGACGGAGCTGCCGTCAAATAGTGCGCGCGTCTCAAAGGAAACCAGTGTAGTAGGGCAACCCCCCCACCACAACGAAGCGAAATAAATAATATCGTATTGCGAATGTATAATATATAACATATGTGTGTGATGATTGTTTAAAACAAAACAGTAAAGCATGAAAAAGATATGATGGAAGTAACGGGACGTTTGTGCGTCTTTGTGCCCGCGGTGCGTCCATATGTGGTCATTTTGTGTTGCTGTTATCGTTTGTGGCCAGTTGTCGTCGTCATTTTACGTCATCGCGTGGCTGCTCTGTGTTGTGTAGCAAATCCTTGTAATTGTTTTGTTTTGTGTTGCTTTCTAAGAACAAAACAATTTTGTCTCTCGTCATCTTCATTTTGTGGTGCTCTGTGGCCATCTGTGCCTCCGTGGTCATTGTGTGTTGCTCTGCGGATTTCTTGCATAGCATTTTAATAATTTTATTGATTTTTTTAACAAGAAATATTAACAGTATCTTCAAACATGGGGCTCTGGGTCAGGTCCTCCTGAACCCTTGACCCCCTGATGCCCAATAAGCCTGTTCAGAAATACATCCACGCCTTCAAGCTCCCAAAAAAATATTAATTTTAAGCTACTATTTTCTTTGATTAGCTGACTAAAGTGATGGTAAACTGAATATCTAATGATTTTCAACTGTTGATCAGACAAAAGCACATTTATTACACAATCAAAGTAATCAGCAGAGTAATTAATAATTACATTATTTTTTTGTTGGTCCTTGCTGGGTTGGGGAAAACTCCCTTTGAATGTAACTATGACTGCTTACCTTTTGGGAAACTACAGTAAACCAAAGGAAGCCATAACACTTTGACATTTATTAGACCAGTTAACATTCCCAGAAAAAGATATTCACATTTAAGGAATAAAATAAGCTGTGCTATAATGTAGTTTAATTTCTGACTCAAAACAAAAGATTTGATACTCATCAAGTTCACCTTTGTGTTGCTGCACAGGAGAACAGAAAATACGGACAAATACTAGTCCAACATTTGAAATATACCATGATACAAGAACAACCAAAAACTGCACTCACCGCCTCTACATAATTGTGTAAAGCACTGCTGTGAGTCAAATACTCCCCTGACACCCCTCAACCCACCAATGACCAGAAGAGCCTTACGCAACACACTTGCTTTAAAGTGAATGCTATGGTACCTTAGAGAACAGAGATGTAAGAGAAGGGGGTAGTTGTTCACTTGCACAGCAGGGAGGAGGGATCATTGCTTTTGGCACCATAAGGGAGCAGTTTGCCTCGATTCGCACTCTTGCAATGGGCCAAATTTTAATAAACCCATATCAATCTGTGGGGTTACTGAAATTGTACTGTGGTCAAATCTTTCACATTTGTGAAAACACAGCCTTCTACAGAGATTCCCTTCACACATACCACCAAAGCAAGCGTGTCCCCAAAAAATGTTCACAGACACTCCTTCTCTTCCTTCCTCCTTTAAGCAGCCATCTACTAAGGAATAACCAGACGAAGCAGGGAGGAGAAGTGGGTGGCTTCAGAGCAGTGTGGAGGGAAAAGGTTCGAGGTTTGATTGGCGTTTGTGCCTCAGCATCGCAGATAGGAAAAGTATGACTCAGCTGATGACTCATACAAATGCCCTCTGAAATAAACTGTAGTGTTTTATTCAGTACGCATTTAAGATGAAAAGCTGATGTAGCTTGATTTTATTTTTAGCTTAGTCTTCACTTATGTCCCTATTTCCAAGACATTTCCAAGAGGTTTCTTTTATTAACAGATAAAAATGAGCCTTCGTGCTTAAGAAATTACTTACAGTTTTGAAATCTCACAGCTCCAGTCAATCAGAGTACTTGGTGTTTATTATTACAAAAAAAGCTTAACTGGAGACACAATTAGTCTGCAGAAAACTGACAAAATCACAACATAGGAAAAATCTGTCCAAGCAGTTTAACAGTGTTGTTTTTAACTTTGTGGTTCAGTCTTATCTTCTGTGCGGCAGTGTAGACTGCCACATGCCCTAATCATCTTCATAAAAAAAAATCCCTTAACCGAAAAAACAGTACTCAAATATTACCCCATTAACTCCAGTTTTGTTAAACTGAATATGTCAATTTGTGACCAAGCACATGTTCTTTCATCGACTCAAAGTTATTTCAAAACCTTGCCAGAATCTGTTTGGCTATATTTATCATTTTCAAACGCATACAATAGTAGTAATAGTGGTAGTAGTAGTATTAGAAGTAGTAGTACCTTTGCCAGCTGATGGATTTAATCTCCTTTTGTTTCATTGTCCTTAATTTGGTACAGAGAAGCACAGAAGTGAGCAGGAAACATTCATTTTACAAACTATGAAAAACCTTTTTTTACACACCCGGTGGTCTGTGGGTATTTTGTGTATGTGTATATATATATATATATATATATATATATATATATATATATATATATATTTAATCACTCTGTTTCTCTCTTTTATATCTCTCTCTCGCTCAGTTCTGCCTCCTCTCATCCTCTAGAGCCATGAGCACACATGCATACTCTTTCACGCCTACATGCACATACACATGTGCAGTACTTTACATTTTCTTTTTCAGTCTATCTATCTATCTATCTATCTATCTATCTATCTATCTATCAACCATCCATCTATCTACTGTATCTATCTATCTCACGGAGAGGACACACGTGAGCATCCTCCTCTGTAGGAGGTTTTAAAATAGCTTCTCTTACCTCCTCCACTACTGTACCAGAAGTAAACATATACAGTTGTGGTATGAACCTTGGTTTCTGGGTCATGGGAGGAAATTAGAGGGCATGTGTGAGGCAAGGGGTATGCATCTGTGAATAACAAGAAAAAACAGACCCTCTCCCTCTTAATGGCTCTTGTGGTGTGCATTAGATAATAAATTACTGTCCAGATTAGTTACTGTGGATCAGTGCACTGCCAAAAATGCAGCATTGTGGCTTGACAGAGCAGTAGAGTTGAATCAAGCTCTGTTGTGTATTATCTTTGTCCTTAGCTGCTTGGAATTAATTTTTTTTAAAGGGTAAAGACAGAACATTCCTGTAATATGAATTTATGAAATTGGAAAGTAGCCCACCGCAACCAGAATGTCACAAGTAGGGGCACATGTGTCGATGGTATTGGCTACTCTAACTGTAGTTCTGCAGGTTTAGATGCATAACATGGTGAAAAGCTTTGAGAAAGCTTGGAGTACAGCTCTGTCATTCAATTATCACCTTTAGTGCAGAGAGACTGAGCTTCCTATAATCTCGGGGCAAGTGGCTGTGTATCAGTTAGTTTGAGTGGGAGATGGTGTTGTCAAACAGTGGATTCATTGTCCTGAGATCTGTCCTGCAAGGCACACAGGGCTCCTTTGTGGGCTGCAGATATTAATCTGCGCATGCAGAGATCTGGAGGAGTCTGACTAAGCTCAGATACAACCCCACACATCAGCGCACACAGACACACACGGACTCAGACTAAGCCATATGCATATTCATTACGTAACGGGAGAAAAAAAAGAGAGGATGCAGTGTCCAGTCGCATGCAGCTTCCCCCATCATAAAGATTTCATTCTTTGGTGATGATTTACACAACACATGCAAACTGTCGTCACCACTGTAGACCCAAGGTGTCTTTGTTAGACGTCATTGTAATGCTCTAACCAACTTTAATCATCATCACGTACAAAGAAGGCTCAGTTCCACTCTCAGTCCAGTGTTTGACTGCCAGACCATGACGAGTCTTCACCTCGGCCTCAGTAGCATGACTCAGAATGCAAGAAAAATATTCGGAGACCAGATGATTGCGAGTGGATTAAGACTGCACGCAAAACAAATCAGTTTGATATGGAAATTATGAAGTTGAGAATTTGAAGAGAGCTTACCCTGTTTTTTCTTAAATATTAAAAATATCTAAACATAATTTTAGGACTGAACTATGTGAAATAACTGACAAAAAAACAGAACACACGATGCAATCAAAACCAAAAGCACCACAAACTGGGGTGGCTTAAACCATGTATTCTAGTGTTTGTGTTACCTTCATCATCTCATGTACGTACATCTGCAATATGTCCGAAAATAATATATCAAGATTTTTTATGATGTTAAAACTTTCAATTTTCAATGTTGCGTTTTGATCCTAATTAAACGAAGACCTAGAGCAGAGGACAGTGAATACACACCACAATGAAACACAAAACATCAGTTGAAAAACACAAAACCAACCAAAAAGATTTTGTGGCAGATAAATCTTAGAAATCTGCTGCCACCTAGCGATATGAAAACATCACAGCATGGAAATGGAGCCGTAAGATAAGATGGCAACACATCGTCAAATAGCACTTTCATGTAATGTGGTCTGTCTGACGTAGGGGGGCAGCATATCTCTTCTACTGAATGGGACACTCAATATCTTGCTGTATAATTCGTGCGTGGAAAGTGTACACACTCAATTAGGGATTAATGAGATCTAATGTCGATCATTATTCTACTGTAAAAGTGTTGTAATTTAGAAAATGGTAGATAATAGATTTCCATCATGTGCCCATCATGTCTGGCTCCAAACATAACAGTCTGACTCTGACCCAGCAGCCCAGCTGGAGGGGATGTTTGGCTCAAGACATCTGCAGTGGTGAATAGTGGGTTTGGTGATGTTGGTGTTTGATTGATAGTTTTTCTGTTTGTAATGATTCTAATTCGGCCACTTGGGAATTATCTATTTTTATTTTTGTGATATTTCCACAGAATGTCTCCTACATCACACCAGATGCATTTACACTGGCAGCACTGGTACATGAGGGTGTTTACGTTATTTTATTAAATCATCTAGAATATATCAAGTAATAATAATAATAATAATAAATTTGATTTATAGAGCACTTTTCATTGCTAAAAGAAATATTAAAAAAGTAAAGGCAGCTGTCAAATCCCAGTTTCTATTCAAAATTTCCATTATCCCCTTTCCATTATTATATGTCCATCGCTTACTTTTGAATTACTATTTTCTTTCTGCATGTTATAAAAATTGATGGGGAAAAAAAGGCATTGAAATTATTCTGCATTTGTGTTAGATGTAAGCATTTAATAATATTTAACAAATGAAAATGAACTCTACACACACACACACACACACACACACACACACACATTCGTAATAAATTCCTGTATAAAGCTAAATTACAACGACATGAAATGAGTTCAACACGTCTGAAGTAGGGGCAAAGAGCTCGCTACTCTTACAAGTCCATCAAAACACAAGAGAACAGCCTCTTCTCCAAGGCACTTGTCGTTATTTATAAATCGTATTCATGAGTGGAGTAACCGATTGATTTTAAGACTTTCACTGCGGACCACTGCTCAAACATCCTGTAAGCTGAGCTGAGCATGCAGCGGCTTCTGAAATACGCAGTGACAGTTCACATCAGATCCTCAGTCTTTTAAGAAACCTGTCACTTTGGATTTCACTCAAGATGTATGATGAGCCTCTAATACACTCAAACCCCATTTCAAACCCCGGGCTATGCAGAACGGTGCTCTTAAGATGCTGTCTGCAAAACTGGAAAAAAAACAACAACAACAAAAAACCAACCAAAGGAATTTCAAGTGAAAAGAAGGGAGATGCATGAAATATGTGGCTGATGAAAAGGATCATCTTTTACATGTACTGTATGCGATAAACAAAATGAATACACAAAGCATGGTATAGACAGTGATTGTACCACAACAGGTTACAGGAAATAAATAAGTACAATCTGATATGAACTAAAATAGGTCATTGCTTTCCTTGTGTGCACCCGGTATATAAGTACCTCACCTTAGAAGCAATGCACTATTTCCCCTGTACATGTCAAAACCTACTTTGGGACTATTGGTGTTATTAGGTTCCCAGTAGGAGCCTACGTATAAGAGCTTGGCTCGGTGTGTTTGTTCATTCAGTCCTACTTGAACAGGTTTTTCAATGTGCAGTGTTTATGTGAATAATGTTATGGCCTCCGAAAGCCCTCTCGAGACCAGCAGGGCTGTTGTCCTGCAAGCCGACCTGGAAGTTAACTCGGCCATGGTTCGTTGGCTGCACAACCCACTATAACTTCAGTTGGGCTTTTGAATGTGCCTTTAGATTGATGCCAAAATGAAGGTGTGTGTAACACACAGGCAGACATCAGCTGAAACAGAAGTGAGTTATCTTTCAACACTCACTGCTGCAGAGCAATAGCTAAGGAAACCTAATCTTGGAAAAAGAAAGTTTGTCTACACCAGGAAATAATTGAATTAATAAAAAAACAAAACAATAGCCATTGAATAATGTAAGGATTTCAAATACATTTTTATGTTGGCAACTTGCATTATGAGGTCAAGCATCAAAAGCTCCCCAGTGATGTGTTTGGTGGATTCATTTATCTTGTTAATTTGAACCCTGGCTTGTCTTCAAGGAATAGTTTGACATTTCGCGGATTACGTTTACTCACTTTCTGGAGGAGAGTTAGAAAAGCGGATTGATACCACTCTCATGTCTGTGCTGAAATATGAAGCTATGCAGCGAGCAGCCAGTCAGCTGAGCTCAGTGCAAAGACTGGAAACAGGGGGACACGGCGAGCCTGACTGTCTGAGGGTAACTACATCTCCCTGCCAGCACCTCTTCACCTCAGAAAGACTGAAGTGTAAAATGACAGTTTGCTTTTTAAACTATGGGTTATGTGCTGGACTGTTTCTTGGCTATGAGCAGTTGTCAGGCAACGGGTACACATTCCAGGGAATCACTGCTCCAAGCCAAGAATTGAGCTAAGCTATAAGCTCATCTGCTGCTGGATGTCACCTCATATTTAACAGGCAGATACTGTCTGACAGTGGTATCAGTGTTCTCATCTATCTGTCCACACGGAATTGAATAAGGGCATTTAAACATTTGCATTACATTAATTTTGCTGACACTTTTTCCCCCAAAGTGTCTTACAATCATCGATTGTAATCGGCATTTCCCAAAATATTGAATATAGCTTATTTAAAACAATTCAACCTAATTCTGTTCATACACTATCATAACTAAAGATGCAAACAACTTTGTGGTAAGACATTGTTTTGACTATAACTACTATTACACTCAGTCTAACAGGAGTGGTCGCTCTGACTCTCATTTTGAAGAACATCAAACGGAATAAGATAAACTTTGAAGGACAGATGTTCAATTTTCCAACCTTTTCACTTCTATTGATTGTGTGAGAAAGATAAGGACGGAGACATGTTGTCCGTCGCTTGTTCCCTTTGACCCCACTTACGCAGTCTTATTCACAGCTTTTCAATCTTCACTTGTCTTTTCCTTTCATCTCAAAGCAAACGGAACAATTTTGCTCCTAAATCTTAATCTAAGGTCAGAAATGTTTAACCTTTTTTTGTTCAGAATCCAAACTACAACGCTACTGTACAACAAACAGCAAAAGTCTGGTGCTTTTTTCAATTCATCCAAGACATTTTTAATCATACATCAAGCATATGCTATCTTTGACGTGGTGCAATAAATGTTTCATGCCATTCTTCATTACACTCTCTATTATGTAGTTAGAGGAAGAGTCTTTACGGTCTTATTTTCTTTGCACTTAAGAGAGTTGTACTTTACTTCATTAAGTGTCACTGAGAGACAACGACTATAAGTATCAATCTATTTCTTGTAAATCTACATTACAGTAAATCTCATGTGTCGTGTAGGCACATGTGTTTCCATGGCCATAAGTGTATATTTGTGTGAATGTGTGTGCGTGTGTGTGTGAACCTAACAATCCTAGTTTGTTCAGGGTTACATTCTTTATTGATTAAATGCCAGCAAAAACTCTTTTATTGAATTTCTTAACAGATAATAGTAAGTAACTTCTCATCGCTTCATTTCAGAGTTTAAATACATTGAGAAACAGAAGAACTAGAAGGGGGAAAAGGATAGCATAAACAAAATACAGAAAAATCCCTAATTATAACGTCCTATCCAGCACACATTATGTAGAACCACAATCCTTAGATTGCAGCATGGTCTGAAATCACAATGTCTTTCTGTGATTTGAGCATCTTGGAGATAAAGAATTAGCCTCTTTCTTGTTACACTTATATCTTGTGTTGAGGGTCAAGACAGAGACAGTGCACTATGCCTCCTGGTTTGGTATTCTGTAAAACCTGTCTTTGTTTCCAATTAACAGTGCACAATGTCCTCATATCATTGTTTTGCCCATTTTTGTCGGAGAAGAAGCAGGAATGCAATTGCTGAATGCTAATTAATTACACTGTCTAATGGCTCGGTGGTCGGTATGTGTCCACCTGGCCCATTAACTTTCAATTCAGGGACTGGATTTTTCACACCCTTCCTACAATTAAAAACGTTGCGACATGCAGTATAACCTCTCAGTTCATTCTGCTGACAATTCTTCAAATTGATTGCCCTCATTTAGCAATTAAATTGCCTTTAAAAAAAAACAACTAAAATGAAATGACCCCTTCGATAGCTAGTCAATACAGAGCCCTTTTACCAAGCTAATTTGATAATGCTGTGGTTTGAAATTAGTGAGTCCTCATCAATTCAGTTCCTGTCTTGTATTTCTGCCTGAGCTCAGTCTGTGTTCATATGCATGTCACTTCTGCCTAATTCAATTCATCACTGGAGCTAAGACACACTGGATGCTTTCTGCCAGACAGCTACATTAGAATCATGCTTAATACATAAAAGAACAGTGACAATCAAAATGTAGCCGTAGTTTTATGATTCCCATCATTCACAGTGTCTCCTGATTGTCCAGGCAACATGGGCTGTCACGTTTGGGGCCACATCCAGATTAGGCAGAACCCAGTCCACTTTCATATATATCGACTAAAAACTATACTTTTTCTCATTAATGCATAGGCCCCATCTCAGGAATGCCCCGTAGGAATTTCTTAGAAATGTGGTTTCCAAGTTCACCTGGACTCAAGGATGACATGATCAGATTCTTGTGATCAAAGACCAATGTCACTCTGACCTCACGAAAAGGATTTTTCGTGAGGTCATATTTGAGCTATGGGGGCCATAGCTCAAATATTCAGGGAATAATCAAGGCAAAATACATATAACACTTTTTATGAAATTCCCTCAAGGTCTTCTCGACATATGAAACATGAATCTGGACAGACATGGATGTAAATGAAACTATTATAGGTGTAATGACAACACAAACCTCCAGTGGGCAGAGCTTAGTTTTCTTCTTCTTCTTCTTCTTCTTCTTCTTCTTCTCCTTCTTCTTCTTCTTCTCTTTCTCCTTTTCAGTCTGTGGTTGTTCAGTTTATGGTTGTCAACTGCTTGATAACTTTGAGGAGCCAGTGAGACAACACGAGTAGAGGATGAGTGAGCAGCAGATTGTGGAGGACTTCACGGTGCACACGGCAACAGTGATGTACAGGTGAGTGTGACCGCAAATCACATACCAGAGGTTGTAGCCAGAGAATGTATATAAATGATATATCTTCTATAAACTATATGGTTGTCTAGCCGTAGAGCAACCACTGTGTAGACTGTGTGTGTGTGTGTGTGTGTGTGTGTGTGCATCTCTTCCTCTTTTGCTTAATTTCAATAGGCTAGTCATTGTGGACTGAAGCCACCTACACACTCACACACTCAGGTACCAGTTTATTAGGTACACCCATAACTACTGCAGTCTAATGTCAGCTGCGCTGCTGTAAACCCTGGCTTGGCGATCAGTTTTAAAGACGTGGGAGAAAGCAGGAGGCTGCAGTTTGTGGAGCTGTTGAGTTGTGTTGCATGGTACTAAACACTCCTGCATGTATCGAAAATGCCTCTTCCTATACTGATATGATAGTGTGTATTGGCACATGAAGTCTTTGGCATTGATTTGTTTTCATCTTCCCATCCCTGCTATACTAATGTTCCAGACGTTTCCTCTATTAAGCTGGAGGAATATCAAGAGACTTTCAACAACGGTAGTCACAGGCCAAGTCATCTTATGGGATGTATCACATGAAGATAAAGCTGTATTAGCACATGTTTGTATATGCTGGCATATGTACATTTGTAAGGAAATATTAAGGTTATTTGTAAGGTTATGACTCTGAGAAGGAGGGATTTTTTAATTTTTTTTGCACAAATTGCAGCAGTCTGGCACCAAGGGTTTTAGTATTGGTCAAGTTGAAGTGGCTGTGATCCACAGCCACAAGTGGAGTGAATCTTTGTTAGCAAAACCAAACATCACAGAGGATCTCATTTTGTGGCCCAGGACTTAAAGTGCTATGAATCCCAAATAGAACTCAAACACACACTCCAACGCTTAATTGTCTTTGTTATGCTTGAGCACGAGTAGTTGTCAGTACCTGGAGCCAGACAAGATGACTGGCAGCGCTATGCAAGCACAGACTTCTTATTCATAAATGTTATGATTAATACAGGCTGTGTTGTAATCTGAGAAAGCATCCTGGCATGAAGGATGAGGATTATGTATTTTTCATCTCAGAAACTAATTGAAACGACCCACAGTGGTGCTGTTATCACTCATGTCCCCAGCTGAGTTTTGGCCAGGGTGAGATATGACTGACATCAAAAAGGGATTCTTAATGAACAGCGTATGAGTGTTGAATAGGCAGGTTCTACATTGTAGACCGGGACATCTTTTTAATAAAGATATCTTGTATCAATCAGTATTCAGCCATTCAGATTAAGTGATAATACCAGCAGTCTTTTACAATCACCTTTTGTAATGGTTGAATGAGTAGGCAAAGGCATCCGTTTGCTCTAATACATGGAATATTTCCAGTTTTGTTCCATGTGCAGCAGCACAAGAAAATGTATCCAGTTCATTTCATTAAAAAAAAATGTACTGTACATTCACATTAGAAAAAGACTGCAATAGTTGTACATCTAAATATGAAATTATTTTAGTAACATGACAATTCTTTAATATCAATTTAATATGATACAGTAGCACTATTTATATATTACTGTACTGTACTGTAGATGGATATGACCTGTCACCACATTCTCACCTGCAATCGCTGCACTTTTTGGAACAACCAAATCTGCATTGTCAAGAAGTGAGCCCAGGGGCCTGTACTACGAAGCCAGTTCGACATACCCAGGATATGTTTTCGATATCTGGTTCGACTTGACCCAACATTGACCATCCTGGATAACGGATGAGTCTATTAGTGTGATAAACTCTCCCTCTGTTTATTAGAAAACTGTTTTAAAACCAGAGTGGACACATGAAAAGTCTGGAGCAGCAAGAGCTCAACAGCTCACGAAAGTGAAAATCCCATTCTTATTCTGAATCAACATTTTGATTTTTAGCCATAATGTCGAAACCATCCAAGGTAGACCTTACACGAGCGATGAGGTTGTAAAACGATGGTGTACGCATCGGTTGAAGCCACAAGTCCGTATGACATCAACACTGTTTTAAGAAGAAAAACGTATTCGCAATTGAACGGAGCCTTTCTAACAGTGGGTGTTAATATCTGCTGCGCTTTATTCTCAACTCTGGTTTTTCAGTGATCTGATTGGTCAGTTGTTGGACTTGTGACTGGCTCTGATATCTTATCTCGAACTTAACCTGCAGGTTAGCTGTCCCAGTTAAGAAGAGATCCAGCCTCGTAGGACGGAAAACCCAGAGTTAAACCTGAAGTTACCTCGATCACCACGTATCCTGCTTCGTGGTACAGGCCTCAGGTCTCTGCAGTGGTGAACAGGTGAGTGTTTAGCCTTTAGCACCTTAACACGCCCATCAGAAACAAGTCACCTATTGTCATTGCAATGAGCGAGGTCCAGCATCTAAATAGCACAGCAGTCTTTTGCTTGTAACCCCTGAAAAGAATCTTTGCATATTTTGGGGAAATAATAACATGAGATGATTGATACCACTCTCATGTTTGTCAGGTATATGTGAACTAGCAGCTAGTTGGCTTCTGTTAGTATTGAGACTGGAAACTAGGTCAGCTTTTTCCGAGAAAAACTAGTTCCTGGCTGTACCTTTAGATTTACTGTACAGTCATGGTAGTACAGATCATCTCATCATGCTCATGGCAGGAAAGCAATTGCCAAAATGTCAAACCACTCATCCTAAAATGAGGCAGTACAGTATATGTACAGTATTTGTGACATTTTGGGACAGATTATGGCCTGTGTGGGAATCGTAGTGGGCGATCATCTTCGCAATCATTTTAATACACAATCATGAGCCACATTATGAATGGACTAGAACAGAATATGACAGCCTCCTCGCCTATTTTGTACATTTGCTGCTCTTAACGTCTTTTTTTCAACTGGTCCAATGCATTGGTAAATAATTGTTTATGTTTCGGGACCTTGTGTGATACAGATGAATGGGTTTGTACTGACCTAAGTGAAACCCTCACTGCATGTTTGTTTAGATTCTTCCCTTTTAGGGTGGTTGAACAGATTTGTACCTCTCCAAGTGCTGATTGTTTCCCGACAAAGTTTACAGATCATTTGTGTCAGTTTTGTAAAGTGTATTTGTATTCTATGCGGCTGACTTTACATAAACCCACTTCGACTTGAATCTCTGATGTACAGTAATGCGATCACTGAGACTTGCATACAGTTACAGTGAGTTACACACAGCACTGCGTACAGGCAGATTCTGAGGTAGACTTAAAGCAATTGGCATATCAATCATCCATGAAGCAACAGAGATTAATAGATAGTTCAACAGGGAATAAAAATGATTGTTTGTTTCATCACTATTTCTCACAATGACCTGTTATATCTCACACAGAGGAAATATAAAGTAGAATTCATCCCCAGCTGAACATTCATTGATGGCGTGTGAGCAATAGTGATGGGCTTTATTAAGTTCCACTGAAGAGGGAAGCGCATAAAATGCAATTCTGTTTTCTCACTTAGTGTAGATTAGAATAGGTGTGCTCATTTTCAATTGTCAGATAGAGGAAAAAACCTTACTGTATGTCATTTGAAGAAGATACACTTTGAAAACCATTTGAGACTTTTATGTTAAAGTGTGTTTTTGTGTCATTTCTAGTAGCATGCAGCAATAGGCTCGGCGATGTTGGTTGATTCCATAGACGGACCAAATAAAATGGACCAAATAAGAGCCGCCCAAAAGTGAAGCGAATTCATATAGATTGCCCCCTGGTGGCTGGCTGCAGTATACATCATAAACCCACCTCCTCCATGTTATATGGGTCATGGGACAAACTAATAAAATCAAAGTACACGCCAATAATATTTTTTTTTCCCAAAGGTGTTCATTTTAGGTAGTTTTTATCACAGAATTATTCATTTGCCTGGTAGCTTTGGTTTTAATTAATTCATTTGATGCTAGAAAACTGTATAATGCCATGATTGACAGCTGAGACTGACTCCATCATACAACTGCAAAGTAGGTCCTTTGAAGACACAGTTTACAGCAGAAGTCATGTTCATGTTCAGCAGTAGCATCCACTACTTCATCTTTCCTTTTACGTCCTGCCACTGGGCATCCAGCTGGAAGACATGAAACCAAAGGTCAGGTCGTGGGTGAGTCAGGGATGAGTAAGGTAGCATCCAGATTTCATGTAGAGTATGAGAGGGGGGTGGAGGAGGTGCTGAGGCCGGCATGACTCACAATGTCGACGCAGATGACCTCCCCTTATGTTTGCTCAAGAGTTTATTTTCCTCAAGGACATGTTTTGAGAAATGTTTTACAGCAATATTACTTATGAACACAGGGAAAACAACAATTTGGTAAACTATAGACAGATTAAAGAATCTCTGAACTCTCATACATTGCGTGTTTTTGGCATAGAAAGCAAGAGAGTCATATCGTTCAGAGGGTTATAATATGTTAATATTCATGTCATCATTATAGCATCATGCTTTCTGGATACCAGGGGTTATCACCCAACTAGTGAGGTTTGGCACTACAGATTTTTTTTCCAAATGTTTAATTAGTCTGTGCTCAAACACTGGAGCATTATATTGTACAGGGTTTCATTGTGATCGGCCTCTCAAGTATTTATTTTGCTGACATGACAAACATTGTGAGAGCAACATACCAGGACAGCTCCTCTTGCTAATGAAGTATCTTGATAATTAGGGTCACAGTGTGAACACAAGCCGTCACTCTCCCCTCATTGTAATTTTTGAATAATTCAGTGTGCAAATTAGTGAATGAAACCCAATTGTGCTGTGTCATCACATTGTGTTTCATTTCAAACGTGGCCTCTTTTACTTGACAATGATTTCCTGTCTGGTTCATTGCGCTGTGTGAGTGATCAGGTGGAAATCGTACTCTTGATATCAGCAGTGTGTTTGGTCATGATCCAGTTGTGCTCTATTGTGTATCCTCCTCTGTGGAACAATACAGTCAAAGGCACTGACACGTTCACTGCATTCTGCTGCTCTAACTGTGGCATGCTACTGCAGAGGCTGCTTTTTGCTTACAGTACGTGTCCCTCTCCTGTTTGTGGTGCACAACAGGGCTAATGACACACAAGACTGCTGGGACTCTGCCTGTGGAGAGACAACTGTAGTGCTGTCACTGTTCTTTTAGTGGCCTTCTCTCTGTGTGTGCAGCTTTACTGCAAGATCAGCACTCGGCTCAAGTGTGGCAGCAGCTCTTCTGCGCAGCACTTGGCCATTGGTTGGCTATATGTGTGTGGATACAGCATTAGAGCTGCCACAGCATTAGAGCTGCCACAGCATTGGGAAATTGTCGTTTTTTTTGCAAATAGTATCATTGATTGACTCTTGCATTGGTTCTAATGCTGTTATTGTAGGTGCGTGTTGAACTAGATGTCTCCTCGAAAATGAATATTTTTTCATCTGAAATTCCTTTTCTGAATATTGGTACTGATACTAAAACTACCACTTATGTCTGTGAACTATTTATGACGCAGCGTTACTGGGTTGCGACCGATTGGTAGGGAGCAGGTGCAGTGTTGTGAGCATCTGTGAAAATGAACACGCTGCAAAATGAGTAGTAGTTTTAGTCTTAGTGACCTTGCGATCTAATTTGTAAAACCTGTTACTGTGAATCTGGCGAGGGAATTTGGTTTGCAGGCCTCTCCGCTCTCTGTCTTCATATTTTTTTCTCTCTGTGCTCTAGACTATCAGATTTCAGTTTGATGTTGACTAATAACTCCAGTTCGGTGTCCAGTTTCCAATAAGTGTTTGCATTCAGCCTCAGCTACTCTTAAGTCAACCTTTGTTCAGGGTCAAGCTTTTGAAGATGTGTCCTTATATTTTTCTATTTCATTTCTTTTAAAGTCAAACTACACTGAACTAGAGCCCATATATCGAATCTCTAAAATCCACTGCTACTCATATAAAAGGATCTTACTAGAAATCAAATGGGCCAAATTTCTTTATATGGGAATCCCCCCTTTCAATGCATTTAACCTTTTTATAATCTAAAGATTTTAAATCTGTCTCTTTTTTAATTAATTACTGTAAACAATTATTAGTATACTAACAATTATTGGTTCAGTTTTTTGCTCAAGTTTATGGCTGTCTGCAAGTTATGTTAGAATTGTTTTTTTTATATCACTATGCTCTGATGATAAGTAACATGTTTTGTTTGTCTCATTGAGAATGAAAGCATCATTTCTTAGAATGAGAATGGAAACACAAGAGTTCATTGTGAATATCATCATAATATCAATATTATGTTGAACATGCCTTTGGTTATATTCTGATAATAAGTGCAGAGTTTCCTCTGTGGGAAGAGAGAAAAAAGACGGTATATGATGGTGAGCTTTGACAAAGGTAAATTTGACACTGCAAGAATTAGAAAAACTGAATTTTGCTCACTTCAGTGAAACCTGAATCCATTCAACACCACAATGAGAGAGTGAGAAGTAAAAATTAGGCCAAGTGAAGTCTAAAACACAGTTTTTCCCACCTGATGAAATCCAGTCCGTTTTCATAAAGACCCTCATCCCACAGATTCCATTCATTAATTAAATGAGGGAAGTTTTTAAACACAGGGGAGGAAAAGTAATCTGTAATGCCAAGACTGTTGCTCAATGAACTGTGACTTCTACACAGAGGAGCTGATTTAAAAAAGGGAATAACAGTAGCCTTATTGGATGAAGGAAAATCAAATACAACCGTTGCGTAGCTAAAGCTTAGGCCCTGGTTAGCTTCTGTAAGTTCAGGGTAAATCAGACTATATTCATATTCATGTGCTGTACATGACTATATGTGCACTCACATGTATAGTTATTTCACAGTAACTCACTGTCTTGTCTGTTGAGAAAAGCATGGAAATGGCTGCATTCTAGTGCAAGTAAAATAAATGGATAAAACAAATAAAAGAATGACAACAAAGTGTCGGGTGAACTGAGTAGTGTATGCATGTCTTCCTCAAGTTTGGGTCAAATCATTCATTTGGATTTTGGGAGATTATGAGATTTTTCTGACTGATTTATTCAGTTGTTTTGTAATCCACATGTGATTCGTGGCTACTTGGAGAAATATTATATATATATATACTGTATATATAATATATAATATAATACCACTGTTTTTTAAAATGTTTTATTATACACCAGGTTGAAAATCCCTGGTTGTGATGTGATGGTGAATCATGCGTCTATCTGGTTTTGTTGGCTAAAATGATTTGTAGATGGTTTTTGATATGATTTTATTACTGGAATATATCTTTGATTTCACTCTGAACCTAATGTGGAAAATTATAGGTACGGTGTTCTTCAGGGAGCTACCAGCCATTTGGGTCCTAGCAGAAATAGTCATGGACAGTTTGATGCTAATGATCCTGGCCTTGCATTATGCTGTTCAGTCTACTGTATGAATGTTAGATGTTTTCATCAAATGGTTCCAGCTGTATTAACAATCCCAGTAAAGCGTAGCTAGAAATACATCACAAATTTATATGCCAACATGCAAACACAGAACTTTTTTATTTCTTCTTCTCTTTTATTCATCTAGAAAATGCCTGATTTGTAATTGTTGCATGAAAGTTCATAATCCCTGTTGAGGTGTTTTTTTTATTGTGATTATGAGAGTGTCTCTGCTTTCCATATGATACATTTATTGTATATTCGTCCTATATTATTCAAAGTGCAAAGTATCCATTGAAAGTTTTGTAATCCAACCTGCAGCTAAATATCTTAATAATAAACACCAGTCGATGTAGGATACAAGCTTTGTGATGGCCCTGAGGCAGTGTTTCTTAACCGGGGGTAGTTTTTGTTTAAAATTTACAAATTGAATTAACTGAAATGAATTCACCGTAGCACCTGGAAACTGCAGTTGAAGATGAGTGTGGAGGCTAGTTAACAAGCAAGCATAGAAATGGACTGTAACAGACTATTTTCCTGAACCAAATTTGTTTTGGACACGTCCAGTATCGGCTTCAATACTCATCGGCTTTAAGCATTAAAATGCTGGCTCACATACATACATACTGTATATCGCCTACTGTTGGCTATATACATACAAACATATATCACATACAGTATACTGTTAGCAACCAGCACATACAGCACAGGTGTGTGTCCATGCAGAGCAGCACCGCCCGTGTTGGCTAATTAAACAGTTCAAATCGTTATAAAAGTAATACAATTAAAAAAGTAATGGATAGATCGCTGAGAGTAATGGGTCCAGATGCATGCTTTAAATGGCATGTGTACGTAATGAATTTGACATAACAAATTTGACAAACCATAGCATTTAAAATAATTAACTTTAAGTGATTTTGACCCACATGAGCTAAACATTGAAAGTTCATGTTGCAACACTTACAATATATATTAACAACAAGCATCCAGTTCAAAATGAATGAACATGACTGATGTCACTGAAGGTCTACTTAACTTCATCATGGTTGGTGTACGAGGCAGAAAAGACGCAGATAGCAGATAATAAGGTAAAGTAGGTCAGAACATTCTTTCAAGCTCCAAACAGGGTTGAAGTGGCCAGAAAATGCACAGTGCAAGTCCCCAAGTCTTTCAGAGATCAGACTAATATAAATGGGAGGACTGAAGCAATATTTCTCTTCTAGGCATATGGAGACAAGAAAGGCCCATCCAGCAAACTTGAAATACACTGTACCCTAACAAATTTATTACCATTAAGCCTCTCCAAGGTACCACGTGACTCGTGATTTATTACAATCATCTGCTGTGTGTCTGTCCATTTGGTTGGCTGCAAAATTGGCCGTGCATGCATTGGCTGATAAAATGTGTAGCATGTGTACAACATTTAAGTATTTGCAAGCTTTCTGTTGGGGAAAAGACAGAGAATGGTGATTATTACTGTGTCCCACTTAAATACATTTGTTAAGGTGCTTACAAACACTAAATGCTTCTGCTTCAAATGAACAGAGACCGACATATATTATGAATTTATGCTGTGTGTTTTGCTTTTTTTGGTATCTGCATTCACCACATAAAACCTCAAAATGGTCATTTATTAATCAGCAGCATGGAACTGAATTATTCAATTATTGAATCCCAGAGATAGTTCTTTTGTATTTAGATTTCGAAAACAAGTATGAATATGATTTTTACAAGTGGTTCCTATGTGTGTAAGTGTGACACAAAGGGGGCAGGAAACCAATTGAGTGCACATGTTTCATCGCTGGAAGGCATAAAGAATTGATGACCTATGGTGATATATTTGGAATATCATTTCCTGTAATAATTTGCTATAAGTGAGTTGGTGGAAATTTGCAGTAATACATTTCTACTTTATAAGTCCTGTTATGCTAAAATAATTAGAGAAATAAATAGAAATGTGCATATGACTGTATATTGATGTGGAAGGGGCTTGCAACTATCCATCATTCTGCCCATGGCTCCATCCTGTTATGAAAATATCATATACTTGTGATTTTTTTGTACAAATTATAAGAATAGAATTGAATTTGGCATACTCTTGCCTGTCGACTTACATCTTCTTTGGGAAATCTGCATTTCATTTCAACAAGCCTTTTTCTTGCTCAGCCATTGGGGTCACTTACAAGGGTCTTATTCAATTATTCTTCCTTTCAGAACAAAAGGAAAACATTTTCATGGTGAATGGTTTGCCTAAATAGATTACCATCTCAAATAATTCAATTTCCGTTAATTTGGTTGATTTCATACGGGGGTGGGGATGTTGATTTAAATCCATTGCATTTCTAATCAAACATTAACTGAAAAGATGCCTGGGCGAAAATCTTTTTTTTACTAGTTCCCCACGAATTTAAATAGAAAAATGCTGACGGCTGCCCTGTTAAATGGCACCGCCGGTATTCACTGTGTGTCACCAGCTCATATGCAAGACCTCAAAAATAAACTGCAAGCTGCATGGTGTAATATACTGTACGGATGAAAAAAAAAGACTTTTAATTTTAAAATCCCAACTTTAATCTCAGTAGTCTGCCTTTAAATGAGACTTCTGTCTTAACGAATTGTGGGAATAAAGTTGGAATACAAAGATAAGAGTCAAACTACTGACTTTAAAATTTGAATTCTGAGACCCAACAAGTATCTAAATTTCAGAATCCCAACTGAAATCTCAAGTCTGACCTCTGACTTATCAGAATTTTTTTTAAGTCAGTAGTCTGAATTTGATTTTTAAAATTCTAAAAAAACCAAAACTCTGACTTATCTCCGAATTTTTTACATTTTACATTCAAGTCAGTTGTTGGACTTTGGTCTTTGAATTCTGATTTGAATTTCATAATCCTGACTTCTATCTAAAAAGTCTAATTCCGATCTTAGAATTCCGACTATAAAACCAAACTCCCATCCATTATTCATCCTGCTCAGGGAGACCGAGACGCTGGGCTTCTCTTCTCAGAGAGACCCCGCAACCCCATCTATTCTCATGAGCAAAGGAAATGCCATGCAGTAGTGGAGTGCATTACTGACACAAAGTGTGGGAGGGAGACGAAGAATGAAAACAAACGTTGGGTATAGTGAGTGCACAAGAACTGAACTGAAAGACCAGGTGTATTGTCAATCATATTATTACTAATTCCAAAAAAGGGTGAAATGTGGAAAACAAAATGTCGGAAAATAAAGCAGTCTGGCCGGTGCTGCGAGGAGAAAACACCTTGTGGAGACATTGTGTGAGTGGCAGGCAGAACTGGCGAGCTGCCACTGATAATAACATCTGAAATAAATGTGATGTGTGGAATTCAATCTGTAGTGATGGGGACGGCTGCAGCATTAGAGTGAACTTCTAAATGCTATCTGCTCATCCATGGAATGAGGACTGACATGCAGTCTCAGAGAATAGATTGTGCAATTAGCAGCCTTTGTGCTGTTTTGACACGATGAAGAAGGGAAATGAGATTCAGCGTTGTCATGCCCGGTTCTCAGTCGTGATTCCCGCATGATATTCCTAATGTACCATGTCTCAGGTGAGAATCAGTTGGGTGAGTTAAAACCACACTGAGAAATAATAAATGTGTAAACACACACACAGACACACACACACACACACACACACACACACAATCACCCATGCTCAATCACCCACGCGCACACACACTCGAGTTCACGCCACACTTTATTAAAAATCGGCAGTATTTAATTTCCATTTAATCAGTATGATTTTAAAATGTGAAATGTTCGAGATTGTTCTCAGTTCTGGAGAGAGGAGCATGCCACCTCCTCGGCACTCAGCTGCAACTATAACACGTAATACTCCATTCAGAGAATAGGGGGCGCTCTTTGAGTAGGCATTGAGCAAAGTGGCTTGAGGACCAGAGTTTCATCAAACTTTGCTGATTATTCCTTTAATTGAACAGGGTTATTTCGGTTTACATTGCTGTAGTTTCAGTACACCTCTGTTCCTTTTGGTTCTATTTATTTTAATTCCGCAATTTTTTTCAATTTGACTTCAATTATACTTTTAAAAAAAAAGTGGCAAAAAAAAAAAGTGGCACAAATGTTTGTCGTTCCATTATGTTGGTTATTATAACTTTCTCCTTTAAACGCCTCATAAAACAGAGAACAAAACACACACTCCCTTTGACAACAGCAGCCTGGCCTGACTACTGTATAATAAACAAACTAAATGCTGAAAACCAAAGTGCAGACAGTTGAGTATATGTTGGTCTCGGCCACATATAAGAAAATTGCTATAATATTCCTATAAAGTGTCTGTGGTTGTCGGTGGTGAGTTGATGGTGACCTCACCGCCCTCCGAGGTATGTTACACTTCCCTTGGCATCGCCGTATTACTCCTTCAATATTCCTAGGGGGGAATTACAGTGCGTTTGTTGCGCACTGACAATAATACACTTGCAAGGTTCCAGTGTGATCAGCCCATTCGCGTATAATTTTACAGCCCTTAGATGTCATTGCATCCTAATGCAGCCAAGTGTGATCGCAGGCTCCCCTGCCTGAGCCCTCCCTCCGCCTCTCATGTGTCTACATTTTCATCCCATGGCCGTCTCTAGGTGATTTAGCGCCGCCAGTCTCAAGCAGGTGTCCAACATGGCGATCACGGGGAGCGGATCTCTCGCTGTTTCTCTCTTTGTTTTCGTGATTTCAGCTGCGTTTCTTCTCAAAGGTAAGTTTGTGCTCTCTCGTGCGTGCAAGAGTGTGTCTGTGTGTGCGTGTCTGTGTGTGTGTGTGTGTGTGTGATGCAGAATTTCCCCATCCGCGGCTGAAGCCCGAGGAGTACCGGGGGAGAAGTTGTGGTGCCTTTTACGCGCTCGATGCGCGCAGGCTTCTTCTCCTCGCCCCCCCCCCTGAAATCTCCGCATCACTTTCTATGGCTCCGATTCCGCCGTGGACTCCGACGCACCGTCGCCGTTTTCCGCGGGACTGTGACATGTCGTGATGTGGCGCTCATCGAGGTGCGGGTGCAGGAGTTTTAACAGCAAAAGGCGCACGGAAGACCGCTCGAAACAAAGTGGCGTCGGAGCTGCGCGATTGCACACGTGGACGGGGAGCATCGCCGGTGACAATCTGGGGGGGGGGGTATTTCGATCTATGGGGCAAGTTCTTCGGAGGAACCTGGCTCTTTGTTGGCAAACGAGAACAGCGGCTCTGCGCTCGCGTCCTCCAGTCAAACCGCATAAACCTCACCAGTCCAAACTCAGCCCGCTGTCTAAAGAGCTCTCACGTCTGCGCGTCAGGTGCGCTCGGTAGGACATAAAAACACGCATTGCAGTCTGGCACAGCAGTGTCCTCTGGCCGCACCACTGCAGCCTCTGATGCCGATGTGTGTGTGTATGTGTGTGTGTGTGTGTGTGTGTTCCAGTCCGCAGTCTTCACTTCTCCTCCTGCTATAAGAGGCATGGAGATGGGAAATCTGCCCTGTAGCCGTGTTGGGGCTTTTACAGCCTTAACCAGGAGCCCCTATACGCGTGCACGACCATTGCAGTGTCCCCGTCATTCCCACCGCGGTTGCATTAGGGTTGCATGCGTCAATGCCTCTTGTTTTGTTTTTTTTCTTTCCACCCCCTTGGAAAAAAAACAACGCATCGATAGAATTCTGACGCATGTGAAACGATTAGAATGTCAGTCTGCAGCCTCCCAGCGGTTGGGTGGGCATGTTGTTGTGTTGCCGAATGGTAAGCAACAGTTGCGACGACAGGTTTTGCACTTGAAGTCTGCTTCAGTGACTCCTCAGTTCTTTCTTTTCCCCCAGATATTACTATTAGTGTAATAGTATCTGCATCCCCCATCAACAGGTCTGGTGTGTGTTTGTGTGTGTGTGTGTGGTGAAGTTAAAATTAATTTTTAGACAGTGTGATTATTATTATTATAATTTTTTTTTACAGCTCGCTGCTTATGAGCTTTTCATTTCACAGTTGTTGAATTTACTGTGGTCTGTGTTGAATTGTCGCTGAATGACATTTACAGCTCTGTGTGGTGTCTCCATGTCACATTAATTTAATTAACCTCTCAGTCAAATAAGATATTGCACCAATAATGAACATAACCTCAGGCTGAACACATGGAGGGCTGCGGCATTAGGTGATGCAGTCGCTTGCTTCGGCTATATAGGTCCAGGTCCTCGTCGGAAACGGTCTGATCTGACCTCGGTTTTCCATTTGTTTTTTTCACTGTGCCACAGCTGAGAGAAAGAAAATGCCCCCAATCTCTTGCTTTTTTGAAGTGCCGACAGTCAGAGCATCAGAATCAGAGCGTCTGAACTTTGTCTCAATATCTGGTGAGAGCAGAGCAGTCCAACTAACACGATGGGTGTTGAGTTTATTATACGATATCAAGGAAATAGGGTATATGAAGAAAAGAGGGAGGGAGGGAGAGAGGGAAAGCTGATCCTTGACATCATGAGGTAAAGCTGCTCTGCCTCGCCTGAAGCATCCCGTCACGAAACGACTGGGCACTTCAACACAGAATGCGTTCAGCAGTATTTCTGTCCGTGCCTCTCCTGGTGGTTCGGCCTGTTGTGGCACATCAGATGGTCGAGTTTCCGAAGGTTGCATAAGCCCACTTGTTGCCATTTTAAAGTCATTTGTCAGGACTGAATGATGGTGAAGTGGATCAATACCAGCTGTCATGAATTCTCCAGGCACCACCGAAGGAGTGGGTCAAAGAGGAAAAGGAAGGCAAACATACAGTTGTTACTGTGCTCCTGGTGGCCTGGTGGCATGTGACACGGAGGGTGATTGAATGTTCCGTCCGCCTGTGCTCGCGGCTTTGAAAGAAGACGTTGGTGAAATCGGTCGGCAGTGCTCTGCCCTTTACTCAGTTTGTGTTTGTCTGCTTCAGCTCTTATTCCCTCAGTTACCATAATAATGTTGGTGGCTTTTGCTTCTCCCTTGTGAGCGATGCGTGTTCAGGCCGACAGGAAGTGCTGACTAACTTGTCTATATAAACTCACGATGCAGTCATTAAAAGGAGCAGAAAACTAGGGACGAAGTATTTTTATCCTTTACCTAAGTGAAAGTTACTCTACAGCGATTGTACTGCGCAATATCAAATAAAGTAGTAACTAGTAATTTAATTTAATCCATAAACATGTTGAATATTTTATTAGTTTATCATTGTTTTTCTTCTCTCAATTAAATTTTTTTTTATTATGCAAAATAAATAGTAACCACTAATTGCTGTCGTGAAGTAAGAATTACAATATTTTTGAAGTATAAGATAATTTTAAGACGGACATATTCAATTGCAACTGCAGAATTTTAATCTTAGGTACAATACATTTCACCAAAGACTCGGACAGCGACTAACGGTTATTTTACATATAGATTCAATTATAGTAATCTGCCAATTACTTTTTGGATCTATTGAGTGTTAAATGTTAATGGTCGTTTTTTTTTGCATTCAAAAAAAACAATGTTTAACACTTTACTGTTAGAAAAAGAAATGCAATCATTTCTGAAAGCACTCATAACTAATTTGATCAAATGACTTAATTTTCTTTGGATTGATCAATGGATTTGTTTGGCCATTGTTTCGTCCGTCAGTACATCAGTGCCGTCTCTGTATGACCCCAAGGCAGTCTTCTCTCTACTATCTCTATGAAACATTGCTTACAGTTCAGCACCGTGTTTCAGGATGAATTTAATACTGCACTTAATGGCCCACTGGTACGGGCCCACTTGTGAAGTATTTCATTGCCTGTATGTTCGAGATCAGCACAGTACATCATTTGTAACAATAATATACTCTTCTATTTAAAGAAATTGAATTTATAGCTCATTAAATTTACATTAAACTCTGCTTAATAAGCCTCACTCTAATTGCTAGATAATGCATGGCACTACTTTATTCGGTGGCAGCTAATACGTCTGTTGAAAAGGGAGGGGCTGGCAGAGAATTTGCAGCTGATGCATGTAAGGAATTTGGCCATTAGTAGTAAATAGAACCGACGAAGTCATGTGGGCTATGCAGCTATCATTTCACAGAGCACATTGCACGTCCAAGGCTGTGTCTCTCTGCAGCATCTGCTCGGATTTTCGTGGCTCTACATCTGTGCGGAGGCTCCCGTCGGTAATCAAATGTACGTATTTGAACCATCACTATGCCTCGTCTGTGCATGTGCAGCGCGTGTGAGCGTGCATCAAACCTCACACTCTCTGGCAGTCGCCTCATAAAACGGACCTGGGTGCAGAGGTTCCTCGCTGCTCGTAGTGAATGGGGAGATTTCACTTAAGCACCTGCCTAGCAAGTCAGAAGTTGAAGCAAGTCAGCCTGTCTACACAGAAAGAAGTTGGTTATAAAGGTCCATGTTTGGGGGGGGAGTCTCTTTCCGTCCTCGACTTTATAATCTTTTCAGTTTCTGAAAGAATCCAATCTGTCCTTAAAAACATCACCGTGGGTGCTGAGCACAAGGGTTTTTGTCCACATACTTAATAGTGGGACCTTCAAGTAATACTGTATCTGATTGTTTGGTCAAGGTTGCAGGGGTTCTGCTGTAGACACACTATCACTTTGAGTCATGAAGTAAATCTGAAAAAAAGGAGAAAGAAACTCTGGACATTTCTATCTAGTGGATTTGTACTGTGGTGTCAAACTGGATGACAAACTGAGGACGATCAAAAATGTGTCTGTCTGTCTGTGTTGAAACGTAGTAAACAGTCAATTAGCAGAAACAGACAGATGACAGGTCCTTTCATGATTGTCCGGACAGAAGCTTCCATTAATGACTGTGCCGGGGTAATGAGGAGGAGAGCTGATGTCTCCGCTCATGAATATGGCATTGTTCTCTCTGTTGCCTGGATCTGAGAGAACTCACTCTATTGGCTGGGATGCTGAGACGGTGACAATCAGGTCCACGGCGGAAAAAAAAATGGAAATGCAATGTTTTTGTTGTGAAAGGGGCAAAGAGTGCACATTAGTATGGGTGATGGAGCAATTACAAGCCACCATTAAGGCCTTGGAGCAGTCAAAGCACAGTGCTCTCTGAATGAAGAACTCCCATTGGGAAGATATCCTCCGCACTATAGGTCAAACCAAAGTTTTCACAAACAAGTCTTTAGTTCAGCAAAAAGAAGATACTTTAAAAATGGCCAAAAAACGTGTCGTTCCCCCTCAGTTGCCTGCAGTTATGTTTGGCGAGGTATCGAGGATCATCCTCAGTCTGAACATTCATCCGTCTCTCTCACACATCGCAGATGCCAGTAATTTTTTTACTGGGGTTGGAGTAAATTCAAGTTTTGACACCTTTTTAAACCTTCAATACTTTTTTTTGTGTACTGCATTCACATACATTAAAAAAATAAAATAATACAGCAGGGGAGCTGGAGGGAGAATCCAAGTGCTACTTGAATCTAAGTGGTTGCTGTTGTACCGTCTTCTGCCATTAAAATGATTTCACACAGGTTTTATTTTTAATAAATTATTATTATTATCAATTATCCAAACACCTCCACTTCAATTGTTGATTAGGGATGGTTTCTGAAATGTACAAATGAAAATAATGAACACTTGCTGCCGCTCGATGTAAATCAAGAGTTGCCGGCTTGCTTGTTTTATTGAGATTACTTTTTTTTTTATATTAAATAGGTAAATAAGACATTAGGAAGTAAGTAATCATCAATAAATACTGAAAGAGATTATATAACCATTAAATTTTGAAAAACTCAAACATTATTAAAAGAATAAAACCTTTTTGTCAAAATCAAGCAGGGCAGAGACTTTTTTGGAATTGACCATTTACTCAGTCAGACCTAAAAAACTAGCCAATCACATAACTGGTCTCATACTGGTGGACTGTTTTCACATTGTCAGTTGATATGCTATTATGAAAATATTGATCATAGCAACTTTCATATTGACCTGTGGGTGTTTATGTTGTCCCTGATTTACCCTAATGGGGGTACTACATCTGTAAGTTATCTCTATGCCATTACTCATTCGATAATGTAACTGGGTAAAATTTTCATGAATTGCATCTCATTGTATTTTCAAATGTTTCTCCTTTCACACATCAAGCAAAGCCCTGCAACGTTTGTTCACTTGTTGGATTTTTTCAGAAGCTGGTGACGCATCTCACATTATAAAAATTACACAGATCAGCCCAAACGAGCACTCTGCATAATTTGTTTTTCATCCATGTGTCATATGCAAGAGAGACATCAATGATATGACTCTCGTAAAGTATTAGACACAGCATTTAAAATGACACTGTTTGGGCCGGCCCTGGGAACACCATCACATCTTAGACACTGCATATTTGTTACTGATGGTGGTCTAGACAGTGACTTTAACTCTTTTATATACTGTTGTCTTCTTAGAGACCATACAAAATATTTACATACATCAACAAAAAAAGAGACCCTTGAAAGTGGATGAAATTCGGACCCGATCTCAACAACATTAAGACTAAATAACTGCTGATCAATGTGGAATAGAAAGGACTCTTTCACAGAGCGAAGACTGAATCTCGAATCTATAATTCAGTTATCGACCTCCCACTAATCCACTGCTTGAATTAGAAAGAAAACGATCTCGGTGCTTTAATCAGCAGCTGCACAGTGTTAAAAAAACAGGAAAGAAAAATAGGTGTTTTTGTTTGGCCCGACCAAGAACAATGAACAACAAGTTGGCTCCTCATTGCGTTAGCTTCTTGTTTTGGTCACATTTAAGGCCATTGACTCAAGGGACTGGGAGTTGACTGGCCCACCTCCGCTCTTTGAACCAGTTCTATCTAATATGTCCACTGTGAGCTGACGGCAGGCCCATTCACGTCTGAGAAGGCGACAGTGCTGCTTACAGGTTCATTTTCCGAGAACAGCAGAGTAGCTGCACCTCTCTGCCTCCTCTGTGGGCTTGTTGATAAAATATCCACTGTGTCCTCTGCAAGCAGCAGCGCATATAGGTCGAAGTAATGCAACACCGCTGGAGAAAATCAAAAGTACATGTGCCGTGTTTCAGTTTAAGTGCCAACAGAATGCAAACACTACACTAATCAATACATCTTACATTGCTAATAGAGGAGGAAAGCGCTGCAGCTGCCACACTTGACTGTTAGATAAAGAGTAAAGAAAATCTAATTTTCCCATACATCTTCCGTACGCACAGTGAGATGCTGGGACCGGTACTGCTCTTGCTCAACACCATCCTCTGGAATCAGTCGCTCCCCTTCTCATCGGAGTGCTGTTTGCAAATGCATTTATGCAGACTGAATGAAATATTATTCCCTTACGCAGCAGGATACAGCTCAACTTGGGTGCAACATTAGAATAGAATAGCCGGGTCCTTCCATGTCTCGGTGTTTCTTTTCAGCGGTGCCCCCATTGCACCATAATGCTCCTCTAATTTTGTTTGAACAACACACGCCGGGTTGCCAGCGGGAAAGAACAAACAAGTCTTAAGGAAACGACATGAAAGACCTGAAAACAGAGAACACCCCCCTGTCATGTAATGCAATGCAATAGCTTGACAATACAATTTCTACTTTAAATGTTCAGGTTTTGGTTAAGGGGAACTTACAATGACTTCTGTTGCGCTGCATTACACTGACGGGCGTGTTTCTAATATTGTGTTCACCTCATCTGTATGTATGGAGGAGCAAAAAGAAAAAACATGAACGCACCCCAGTATGACAAGATCACAAACTACAGTCAAAAATGATCATATCTGGGGTATTACTTAAAAGTATTAAGTCTCCTGCAAAGAGATCACTCTCATGGAGGCAGCAGGTTATAGCTTCATATTTAACTGACATGACAAGTGTAATAGATCTTACCAAATGCTTGGCAAGAAAGTGTGGCCATTTCCCCAAATGTAGAACTTTTCTTTTAGGTCAAAACATCACTGACACTTTTGAAGGATGGAGAAGTTTCACTTTGCAGGATTGTTGTTGGATTCATTTTTATTACAAAATATCAATCCTGTATGGTGTCTTGATCTGAGGAGAAGTGCTAAGTGTTTTGGGGATAATTTGGCAGGAACATACATTCAGTTTGTCACTTTGTTAAACTCATACTGGCCGTCTCGCAGTAGCAGGAGTCTTTAGCAAGGCATAAAGAACACAAGAGTTTAACGTGACAGGATTTACAGTCGATGCAGAACTTTTTGTCTCCTCTCCAGGTGAATCATAAGAAAATTATGATGCTGTTTACTCGGGTGAGAGCGGTTGTCCGACAGGTTGATGCCGCCTGCCCTGGGGGGCGTCGTGCTCTTGAGTTTTCAGCGTGGTGATAGACCCATCTTAATTACTCTGATACAGCACTATAATCTGTCATTGTCAGGCAGATGAAGACTGTGCAAACCAAGCACTGAGACTCATTCACCCAAACCCGAGGCCTATTGATTACTTCTCGTGCTTGAGTCATTGCACTGCGGAGAGACATGGGAGGCAATAGAGCTAATGGAAGGGGGAAACTCAAAGTCACATTGTTTACATCCAAGATGACAGGTAAATGTATTTGAAAGGAAATATGGGCTTGATCAATTGGCCTCCAAACAACAGTGTGTCTATAACTAACAAGGAAAATAAGCACCACGCTGTCAGACGAAGAACTCGCCTGCAGATCAGACGGGGAGCTCACTGCACTTCTCTCTTCCTAAATCAAATACACGTCTGTGCTTAGCACACCTGAACATTCAGATTTGCTGTAACATGCTGTAAAACTATAGACATATATAGCATCTCCACTGCACAAATACCCCACGTGGTTGGGCTTTTTTTTAAGGTGATGATACTGTGGATGCCTGTGAAGATGCACTATCTGCAATTTAGTTTATGAATGAAAAATCTGTTTGGCTCCACTACATGAA
Source organism: Scophthalmus maximus (assembly GCF_022379125.1). Classification (NCBI taxonomy): domain Eukaryota; kingdom Metazoa; phylum Chordata; class Actinopteri; order Pleuronectiformes; family Scophthalmidae; genus Scophthalmus; species Scophthalmus maximus. The sequence continues at coordinate 11,139,860 of NC_061525.1, forward strand.
CTGAAACTTCAAAGTGTCTCTGCTAATTAAATATAACAAGGAGAGAGTAAAATCCTTTCCCAAAAATTGTAACAGAGGTGTTCCTGTTTCACACAATTAGTTTTAATTACCCTGTGAGTACTGCATTGTGGGAGAATAGCTTCCATCCAAAAAAAAATCAACATTCTATTTTTGTAGTCTGTGTACTGACTGTTTGAAACTTGCTTTTCGAGTGTGTGAACAAGTGTGCAGGGTGAACTCACCGCAAAATCTGATTAAAATAAGTATATAGGAAGGAATTTTCACTTAGTTTCTGCATCTGCTGATTTGTCTTATGTATTGCAACTCCCTTGAAAACAAGATGAAAATGAGATGATTCACCTTAAGGGGTTTATCTTACTAGTACTATGTACTATATATATTTTTATTTTTTATTTTTTGATGACTTCTAAACTACCATTTTTGGTACATCTGCAGTAGTTGAGGGTCCAATCCATATTTGTATTAATCATACAGTATTTGTGGTAGAGCCTACACTCATATCCCTCATTTAAATAGTGTAAATCCAATAGCTTTTTACAATACAGGCCCAATTTAGTTCACTAGTAGCACGACTAAGTCGCAACAAAAATATTTCATCGCCAAGTTTGCATCTTCTCTCGACACATTTTTCTTTTTTAGTAGTATCAGCTTTGTGTTTAGTTGAAATTTTTGCTCCTGTTATGCAGGAATTGATGAATATATATATATATATTTTTTCTTTTCCCAGTGGGTTTGAATAGGAGTTTGTCGACTCTCCCTTAATGAGCTTTGGACCTTAATGGAGTCAGCAGTGCAAATTTCTCGTCTCCTTTATCCTTATGTGCTGTTGTTTGTTTTTGTTTCGTTGTTTTTTTTTTACCCTCTTTTACAGCACTTTAGTACTTTCCGATTAAAAGTCTTGTACAAGTTAAATTGTACAAAACGGCTCACACTCTAGATGGATCTCCATAGCAGACCTCCATTAATGCTCTCCATTTGTCAAGATAAACCGATTCCACCTGTCAGATTTTCACAGAGTTAATTCTTTCATCTGTCCTCTGCTCTTTGTTCCAGCAGTGTACCGATTCTAAAAAATAAAAGAACAGCAGTTACATTTGCATATATAAATACACTCAAAAGTGGACTATTTCTGAAAGTGGTTCATGTTTTTGTTGTGAGATTTCATACCCATTGATGCTACACATCAATCATTATCTTATATTAATATGCTTAATATACAAACATTTCCGGAGAAGGCCCAAAGTGAGCCAGCACTACCAAACTGCAGCTGGTCCTCCAGTGGGGGCAGTGGCTGCCCGGTTCCCTGAACCCAAATCCGAACCGGAACCCGAACCCATCACAACACATACCGACTGCCTGCAAAGCTCATCCCAAAGTTCCACAGCTGGAGAATGTCTGGATGCCATTCTGCGGGTATTTTCTGAAAGCAGCTGAAGTGTGTCACTATTTCAGTACGTAGTTGCAGTACTTACCCATGCGTACGAGTGCCTAACATGTATTTCTGTACAAATGCACTTTGTAGGTGTGAATGCATGTATTTGTATGTTGACAAGAAGCATTTTCATGACAAAACTCACAAGAACACAGTACAAAAGATACGTGCAAGAAAACAGGGCAGCTCATCGACAGAATAACAAAGTGGCAGCATGCCGCCGCACACTCGGGTACCCTTCCAGCAAGTGTAGTGACAGCTCCTGAGCAAGAGGGACCTTTGTCTTTGTGGATGCCGGCATGGCTTACAAGCAGAAATCCATATTTTAGTCTGCACACATCCTGAAGGAACAAGCAAAGTTCATCCCTCACATTGAGGTCATTTTAGTTCTTCAAGCTCTTTTCCGCAATCAGGTTTCTTAGTTTTTGACTGTCCATGATGCTCCCATTAATTTAATTGGTTATTGTAAAATATGACCAATCTCCAAAACTACGTTACAATTGGTTTTCTGTTATCCTTCGAGGCGGAACACAAGCAAACCACCATCTTCTTTGACTTCTTTCTTTTTTTTTTGCCTTGATGCTGCAGAACAATAATGATTCAGCTTTAGGACAATGGCTTATACAGTATCTAGTGAAATGTATGGACACAGCAGCTCAGTGCCGAACCTTTGTGTGCTGAGAGTGAACTTAACTCAAGCATTTATGGCTCCTTTTTTCTCTTACAAGTTTCATTAATGCTTTTAAAAAATGATCGCCCATTCTTATGAGAGCTGACATTCAATTGGAAGTACAGTAGCTGCTTGAGCTGTGTGCCAGTGCAATTCCCTTATGTGACATCTGAGATCTCTAATTTCATGCGGGCGCACGACACAAAGGCAAACTTTGTACTCCTACGTTCTTGAGGCGCAGTGGTTCATAAACAGAACCATTATTTGTTGGTCATTAACACCATCTATTACTGAAATAGTTGGTTCATAAACACTGTTTCATCCGCAGTTTGGCAGTTGTGACTTAGTAGCATGTAGCTTCAACCAAATCTATTCTGAATATTCCTGAGAAATAATTCAAGTCAAATAATAACTGCAATTTGATTGAAATGTGTAAATCTGGTTAATTTAAATATGGAGACCTTTGGCCTCTCAATATGCAAGTTGAATTGCTTTTGGTAGCTTATTTTGGCTCCTGTATATTTTCACTTGCTACTCCTTCTCATCTTGGGCGACTTTCCTCTCAGGAGAAACTCCTCCAATCTGTCCATACGTTACCAGACCGATGTCATTGTGGGAAGAGCACTGCCTCTGATGAGAGGAGCGGATATGATTAGTCCTGATTGTTAACAGCCCCTAAAACTCTTACTGATGGTGTATGATTATTAGCTTCCATCTAATTCCATCCTGTGTCCGTGTGAGGTACGAGTGCACTGCGGGTCTATGGCCATCAGATTTTGAATCAGATGTTGTTAAAGCCTAAGTGGAAAAACTGCACAAACAGAAATCTCTCACGTAAAATAATAATGATAATAATTGTTAGACTTCTGCAAAGTCTTTATACTACATTCTATGACTTTTAAAAATGCCGTAAAAATGTTGACTTGGTTCTCAGCAAAATGTATCTAAGAGAAACGTGAGCTAAATATTTTTACTGCTTCACTATGTGGTCAAAACGCACCAAATGAAAAGTTTGGTTTTGTCAACATAAGTCAAACTCAACTCTGTGTGGCGAACCTCTGAGGAAGACCGAGCTACTCCAGTCTAAAAACAGATATCAATAAATGTAAACAGCACTGGCCCAGGGATGTCATTAAAAAGAATAGAATGTCTAGACCTCATAAAGCCAAAACATATTGTTATTTTGGAGCAGCAGGAGTTATTGCCTGTGAGCACTAAGATGACATCCATCAATTTAGGGTTTTATTAGAAAATGTGTATTGGCTGCTTGGCAGATGTAAATGATATACTTAGCATAAAGTTTTGCTTGAACAGGCAGGGAGATAGTGTAGTTAGTGAGGTTAGGGAAAGTAGACATGTGACAAAGGCGGTATTAGAGCAAAAGCTGATTTCCCAAGCCTGAGAAATTCACAGTCTCTGCATGAATAAATAGGCTGGACCTGCACAACATGGATTATTCTGGTTCAAATATCAGTGGACTTAAGGGTTGTCAAACGCCATACCTGTGTAATAGGACTGTTGTACATGATTTCATTTTGTCACTTGTACCCAAATGTCACATCTTCTGAGGTTTACACTGATTGTTTCTCACAGTTTGCATAAATTGCTGTTTTATTCCCTCTGCCTTTTTATTGTGTTGTTCATTTAGGCCAATTTAACTGAACCTCGTCACATTTTAAAATCATTTCACTGGATTTCTGATGATAGGATGCCAAATGCAAACTTCCTCTGTAATAAAGACGGTTATTCAATAAATCTCTGAGCACTAAACCATTAAGTTTAATTACTGCCTGTCAGTGCGGCTGGACAGTATGTGGAGGGACAACCGGAATAGATTGAATTAACATGGAAAAACATATTACATTTGGTGGAAAAATCCCTCTACACATTTTTGAAATGCTACAGCTTGTAAGTATTGAGCATTTGCATGCAGTAGTTGTGTATCACTTTGACATGTTGGCCTCATCTTTCAGTAAATCTCAAATCTACATTTATTCAAATGTGTTCATAGCGGTGAAGGTTGACACTGCATAATCCATCAAAATGTTCCATTTGAAGAGAGGGGCTGGCATTATTTGAATCATCAGAAAACAGCCTCGCTTGTGGGGATGCAGGGGTAGAAGCTGTTGAAAGTTTTAACCCAAAGATCAGAGAAGTCTGTTGAAATATAGGCCACAGTAATGTTCTACTGTATATGGCATGAAATCGTCTATTTGAAAAGCTGTAAAGTATTTTCATTCTCAGTCTGACCTTGTGCTTTCTCTTTAAAAAATACTACTTTGTGTTTCTTCCAACAAAACAGAGTTAATATTTCTTGTCAGTTGCAGTTGTGGAAGAAAAGACAGTTAAGGTCATCATGAAGAGTAAAAAAAAGCCTCTTTTTTTTTTGCAGTGATTGGCAGATATTCAGTAAAGAAGCAACCCTCATGTTAATTCAGTATGAAAACACTGATTACTATAAATGGCAAAATTCTGCCCCATTCAAGTGTTTTACAGTCAATAATAGTCTATAAACATAAAAATATTCCACACTAATTGAATCATCACAAATTTTTATGTGAGGCGCCGACATGGCTCGCAGAAGACCTTTAAGATTCATACACCTAGATTTCATCTGTTCATAAAAACTTAACATCTGCAAGCTATTTTTTGTTTTTGTTCAATCATAGTTTTTAATATTTACCACTGCGTCTTCGTTTGCCATCACTCACTTAATGGACTAACCCTAACCCAACAAAATAACCGTATAATGTCTGTTAGGAATAAATCTGTATCTGGAGCAGAGAGATGAAATAATTCTTTCATGGTCAGTTACAAAGACATCCGAATGTCTATGTAAATAAATATAAATCTGTTTGCTTTTCTTGTTTCCTGTCTGAAGTCAGTTGTAGTTTACATTCACATATCTAGTTATTGCAAGTAGTTGAAATTCCTTAGTTGTACTATATTGTGTAAAAAAAATCAAAAGCAGTTTAGCAGGCAACAAAGATGTGTTTCAATAGCTGTGTTTTCAGTGACTCTGCTCAAGGTTTTTGTGCAGTTCAGTGTATTATGTGATGCCTTACTGACACAGATATCAGTTCTCCAGTTCGTGTGTGAATTATGGAGCTAGTGGGGCTTTTTTAAATTTAATTCTTTTATCGTTCCTTTGTCCAATCTCAAGGTTAGAAAGTGTGGTACTGGGATCAATGTGCAAAAAATGAATTGAGCAGCGTTTATCTTTGCTTCAGTCGAGGTCAAAACTGTGCCCTTAATCTCAGTCACACTTCTTTGGTGTTTTTATAGATGAAAATTGAAATTTGTTGATTAAATATGACTTCAGTTGCTCTGATACAGAAGCAATTATGAGTTTTTAGCATTGTGCCACTAGATTTTCTTTTTCTAATATAGTACAACCTTGTGTTTTCATTATTTACACAAAGGACTGGACGTAACGCATTCATCAATAATCCATTTGGACTAAACCAATGTCTGTGTGTATAGATGGACGATTGACGTTCTGTCAAGTCATTTTTATCTATAGGATAACTCCCCTCCTGCCCTTAGACCCTTGGTTAGAATAGAAAAAAACACCTCTAACCTTGACACAGATCTTGGATTGAGCTAGAAGATCGATAACATTTTCCTTTGTCTACGCAAAATATGATGAAGCTACAGCTACTGTGGGAGATGGTTACTTTAGCTTCGCATAAAGACTGCAACAAGGGGAGACAGGAAGCATGGCCCTGTCCTCGAGTGAAATAATCCACCGACACATTACAGACCGTTTACTGCTCTTTGTAAAAATAACAAAATGAACTACATTTACCTGACATTCAAGTAAGAACTGATTGACAATATGAACATAGGGGAATATGGATCAGAACAGATATATACTTATGGGACCACACCCTTTCCTGTCAATTCTGCAGAAAGTGCAGCTTTGAGGTGTTTTGCTCTGTGACACACTTCTTTGTCAGCAACAGGGAAATGCTGTAGTTAACAGTCTGATTTATTATGTGCACATGTTTTTAGTTATATTTATTGTAATTACACAACTCCTGCAGAATTGAGAGATACCAGTTGTGTTGATTAGCACCACATGTCGTTCCAAAGAGAGCAGCGGGAACTTTCATGGCTACACGGATGACACAATGAGCTCACGGCTGTCAAAGTGTTGAATGACAGCTGGCGAGCCCTCGGGGAAGCACCTGTCAGTCAAAACATATTGTAAGTGTAATGTAATCATGACATTTCTGTCTAATTCAAAGTTCGGAATGGTGCGTTCATAGTAAACAAACTCTAAGTGTGATGTGTGACTTGTTTTTTTCCAGTGATTATATATGATTGTGTTTAATGATTCCCCTAGCACAAGCATATCAGACCAAACAACTACATGTTTGTTTTTGTCTCCGGTCATCGCTCTTCGTGTTGAGTAGGTCACCTCCGAATATTCATCACCCCTTATGTCATCAACACTGACGCAATTTGAGGCCCAAAAAAAACCCCCATTTCACTCTTCACTCTGCGGCTGTGTATTGCCAACCCGCACCACCTCGGCCGTCCGGCATCCACACTGGCATAATTATGGAGTATTAAACCGTCACAATGACATATCAGTCAGACAAGTTACGCACAATGCCCGCAATGCCTACTGCTAACTCTTGTCAGGACGGCCTGAAAAATGGAGGTTTGTTTGCTGCTGGATGATAATTACGATTGGTATTTATGAGACCCATCAAACCTTCAGTCAAGACGAGCTGCGTCTGAAGGTGACTCCTGGATGTATCGCATCAGACTGTGGACACAGTGGAACAAGGCTTTCAGACAAGCTGTCTCCTCTCACCGAGCCTTTTAAATCATCATCACTCCAGCCATACGATAGTTCCCATGATGTATCACCTGTTAGAGCTGTAGCATACGCACCAGCAGCAGACAGTGACAATGAGTCTGGCAGCAAGCCGCTCAACAGCGTCAGTTGTTGGATGCTTCTGTTTCCTGTTATTAAGCCATCGCTTCCATGCTGTCGTGTTAAGCATCACTTAAACCGCCACTTAGGTTCAGGGGATGTTTCCTCAGGCCGTTTTTTCCACCCATCTTTTCTTTGCACTACTTGTTTCGGCGATGTGGCCAGTTGAATATTTCATGACTTCAATCAGCTCAGAGGGGCTTGTTAGCGCGAAGATTCTGACACGGCTGTGATTCTGCTGTCCGTCCAAATGACGTTCAGCTCCAGCTCAGCTGTCAGTACATTCACGCAATCTGAGTGAAGAGGCTATCGGACGTATTCAGTCTAAAGGAACAGGTCGTTTGTGAAGCTTTGTCCATTAAATTGATTCTGATAACTCTGTACTTGCAAGCTTAATTGTAGACACGTGGACACAATGACACCGTTAGATGGGCTTTACAGCACAATTCATATGGGAATTAGACCAGCAATCACCTTTTTGTTAAAATAATTGTTGGTATTTTTGACGTTTATTATAGGCCACAGTAGAGTGATGACAGGAGATGGGGCGGAGGGAGGAGGGATGACATTCAACAAACACCTGACCTAGACTTGGGGTCATTGCAATCACATGATCAGCATCTCACAGCTCTTGGTCACCATGACACCATGATCCGAAAGGAAAACAGCAGGCACTGCATCTGGACACTAATCATCTTCAGCTGATCATAATAGTGTGACAATTGTAGTATTCATTGTTCCGCAAATATGTGATTCTGACCAGGCTTAACAGAATGTTTTATTTAAATCAAAGGAAACGTGTGGTCTCATAATCCTTAACAATGGGACATATAAATACACATAAATACTTGTTTCACTTTTATTGTAATATTTGGGGACCACAAATGTCACAGTGATTTCCACAATGACCAATATTTAGCAAACCTCTACTGTAATCTTGCAGTGATTTCTTCCATGATTAAGACCTTTTTTTTTTTACCTTCTCTCGGTTATAGCTTGCAATAAATACATCAAATCTCTATCCATCTGATTATCAGATGCTTCATATGCTTCCTCCCATTTTTTGTTGTCCAACTCCCATTGTTATTTGACATCCAAAATGTTATTGTTAGATTCATTCTGCAGTGTTCTATTCATGTTTGAAACTTCCCCTCTTTGACTCCCCCTGTAAATGACATGAACAATTACTCTTTTTTTACAGATTCATCAGTTTTCTGAAAATAAAATCTTAGTTATATATTTTATAAAACTCATGTGAGTGAAGTTTGAATCATAATTTGACCCTAGAACATCCTTTTTTTGTCCATTATGAAACGCTGCATCCATAATAGATGGTAAACTATCTGAGTTGGAGCCTGACAGTTTGAATTTCCTTTGTCGTGCTGCTGACCAGACTTTCATCGTTCCCCTGATCCAGTCATTAACAAGTTTAATTTGTCTTCTGCTGCACTTCAGTCACAAATGGATTTGATTCCAATGGTACATCTTGACTGGCTCTTTGCTCCATTCCCTCCCACACCACAGCCGTTTCTATAGCTGATTGAATGTTCATTTGTCACCATGAAGATGGGCACTGCATGTGATCAGAGTGGCGCCTGAGTGAACATGGGAGGATGTTGGATGGAGAGATGAGGGGATTTAAAAAAATTTTTTTTTAAGTTGGAGAGTTCTCTTATCTCCCACTCTAATTTCTCTCTATTACAATGGAGTTATGTGTTTAAGTGGCCTGGGAAGGAAGCAGACTGTTCTGCCGAGTGTATGTTTTATTAGCAAATGAGTCGGGCGAAGCCGTGTGCTAAAAGTGGGGATTCTCACCTCGGAGTAATAATTGTGTATTTTTCCGTCATTGGAAGCAATCCTCCACAAGTGCATGCTTTACTCCTGTGTGAGTAATGTTCTGTTAAAATTAGCTGCTCAGCTGTTACGCCTTTTTTAAACAAATTAATCTATGCCATTCCCTCGAAAATCTGTGAAAATGTCAAAAAAACATCGCAATGTTGAAGAAAGTGATAAAAAATACATGCATCCAGATACATGTCAAAATCTAATCTGTTCACTAGTTTTTGTGTAATCCTGCCCACAAACATACAAACCAACCAACCAACCAATAAACAGACAGCTGGAAATATAATCTCCTAGGTGTAGGTAGTTAACAAAGAGATGGTCTTTGGTGACTTAATGGGATTTGTTGAAAGTAAGAAATATATGGATTATTCCCAGCCTTACACTTAACGATCATATTTCTTGCTTTACCTTTGTTGTCACATCATGAAAAAGAAAAACAGTTTCCATTAAAAACCATCTAACAGATTATGTATGTCTGCTTGAGGTTTCTTAACTAAATATATATTGTACATTACTGTTGGTTAAAAATAAGGATGTAAGACATAAGATATCTAAGTTATTTTAACCAAAGAAACGGTGTATTTACACAGGAGAACCAGGAGTCTCACATAAGAGTATGGCCGCTGTGAACACATTCTTCATTGCCATTTCTTTCTTTTTTTTTCTCTCTTTCCTCTTTATGTGCCACAGCCACTTATTACAGTTAGAGGGCAGGTGTGTCTGGCCTCAGCTGGGCATTATCCCGGCCCAGATTGTCCTTGGACCCCCATGTCTGTCTCATAACCCCGGCGGCGGCAGCCCCATATATCAACGGCTATTCTTGAAGCTTTCCTTACCTTCGATTAATCCACTTCGGTCTGATTCAGAAATGATCAAAGGCAAAGCATCAAAGCACTTTATGGAGGTAATCCCTCACTCATTAGCCATATGTTTGACAAATCTGCCCTCCTGGCATTGGAATCCTTACGATTAATCATAAACACAGACCTGACAGAAGGACATGATGGAATGATGAAACATATATATATATATTCTGACGGAGAATCAGCAAGATGATATCATTGATGGATTACAGAGTGAACTGTCATGAAATAGCACTGCCTTTATTTGATGTATGACTGCCAAAAATATATTTTGGGTCATCTTTGCTGCCACCATATTTCTTCATAGACCATGTTGCGGTCATCATTATCGGTCTGACCCGCTCAGAGATTTTCCCTCAGATGTCAAAACATGCAGCTTGCTATAACTGCTGCATCTACGCGAATGGTCTCAGCGGACGCCTAAACATGTTTCCCTCCACATAATTTGAAGATGATAACCATCCCCCCCCCATCCTCCCGTCTTCCCCCAAACCAGCCACCCACTCTGTGTCTCCCGTCTTCCTGGCCGATCTCCCCAGGCTGTGCGGACAAGACAGGACAGGATAGGATAAATTATAGCCACAGAGCCCCGGCTCTCTCTCATGCTTTCATTTGCACCAGCAATTAATCAGCTATCACTGGAGAGCTCTTTCACGTCAGGCTGAGGATTTTATTAGGGATGTCCTTTATGGGCCTTAATGAGACTTATGTCTTCCTTGAGTATTTCATTTGCTGCACACAGCCTGGCTGCTTGTAACCTTGAGGTGAGGAGGATTTTTTCCCCCCGTGATTTTTTCTTTCAACAACACTAAAGCTTGGCAGGGCTTTGTTACTCACCTCTCAATGATCTTGACTTGATTCACTCTTTCATCCACTGCCTCCCTCACTATTACAAATCTAATTTCAGCTTCAATTAGGCCTGATTTGTTTTTCCTGCTTTTTTCTTTTTTATTCCGACATTCCGCCCGGCTAAGGTTTTGAAATGCAACATTAAGCGAATTATTGGAAATGTGGCAGATCACAATTTGTATTCTTTTGAAATGCAGAGGTCGACGCATCACGATAACTGCTTCAGCTAGTCAAAATAAAATGTAGAGTATGTTGAGTCAAAGACAACATGCTAGCTGACAGGAAGTACAGTGAGGATCCAAGAGTCTGAGACCACTATCCCATTGTGTCTTTTTATGACCCTGTGCTACAGCATAGCCAGGCAAGCAGGGTGTTGTTTTCACCCCAGTGTGTGTGTGTGTGTGTACGAAAGAACTCCATAACGTATGGATGGATTTTCACCAAACTTGGAGAGGACTATTACTTAGGAGAGCATCTCCAGATTATTAACTTGTGGAGCTGATCAGTCAAAGGTCAGGGTTAAGGTCAACAGAAATATTGTACAAAAAAATAAATTGTCCAAGATTTTTCCACAAATATTAGGACTAGAGAGACAATCTAAAGCTTATATTGATCAGAGAATAATTACCCCTCATGTGATGTCATATAGAGATAATGAAGAAGTCGAAAAGTAGTTTCATCATGTAAATAATTTCATCTTCCAGTGTCAAAACAAATAATGCATTTTTCAAGGTATCTCTCACAACCTAAAGCTTATATAGATTGCAAAATTATTTCTGATTATATGGCAGGAATGTCTTCGCCATGACCTCACTATGAAGCCAGAAAATGACATTATAGAGACAAGTGATGCATTAACTTTTGCAACCAATAATATTTATGCTCATTTGGTATATACAGTATGGACAGGTAATGCATCGCCCTGCCAATGTTTATTTTAATGATTATCTCCATTATAGTCACCAGTCACAGAGCTTCAAGGACCTGCTATTTGTTTGCTATTATAAATAATTTGCCTTTTCATGAACACAGTTTTTTATTAAATTTCACATGAGAGGTTTTGCGCTTTTGTCTGTGCTCTACTCACTGATCTCGTGTCAACACATTCTGTACATTTAACAAGCACATTCAACATGTAGAGCATTTAAAAAGTTGCGTGGTTGTTTTCTGACGTTTTCGGCCACAGTCAGGCGAATCCGATGAAAGGACACCCACACAATCCCGAGAACACAAAAGATATTTCATCAAAGCTTCACATTTTGATTGTAGCTTATTTAGTCATGGATATTTCATGTTGCAATGATTTGGAACCAAGTTCTCAGCATGATCCCAGGTGGTCATTATATTTTCAGCTGGAGTCACTATGTTTAAAAAAATATTCAGTCTATTGAAAAATAAGAAACTTTCTGGCCCCCTTTTTTAAATATGTGCCTCTATTCCCTCTTCCTCAAATTGGATATAGATGGAAATAACATTTCCTCACTGAATTATTTCAACTGGAACCAGAATTTTATTATCAGCTGCAGTAATGCCTCTTCCAATATTTTATATTTTCATGCAGAATGGCAGAATGAGAAAGGACATAGGTCATTTCTGGAGTCTCGGGCTAGAAAATGCAGTTGCAATTCAACATTGTAATCCTTAAAATTTCAATCCTGGTGGGGCTGACGTGACAGTCGTGGTTATTGTGGTTTGATCCTACAGCAAACACCCATTGACCAGCTCCTCTGTCACAGATGCAACAGAACAGCTATCCATTCACAGTGCTGCCAAACAAGCTGGCGCTTTAATAATGAAGTCAGTCAATAATAACTGCAACTGTGATTTGATTTTATGCTGTGCAAAGCACAAGTAGTTTTTCACACAACAGCAGGACAGGAGTAGAATATATTTAGAACTGATCCACTGACGAAAAAAAAAAATGCTTAAATGACAGAAGTGAGCAGTAAACATATGATGCTGACGACAATTAGATAAAATGAAATGCATTGTTTTCCTGTGAATTGCTTGTGTAGACAGTTGGCTCTGATAAAGATAATAACTGAAATGCAAATGCAAATGCCGAGCCGGAAATAGTGTCAGAAATCCGGATTTTAATGGATGAGAATCTTCAGCATTATACATTTAGAATATTTAGAATAACACAATAAATCCAGATGGTTTTTAGAAACTATAAGCACCTAAACTTTCAGCAGTACAGTAAGTGTTGTTTAACAAACCATCTGGGTATTTCAAAGATTTCTGGGAAATCAGATGCTTGCCTCCATGTCTCCCATGTAACACATGAGTTTTAGAGCTGTTAGTGTTTTCCCTGTGAAGCCAATAAGTACCTGTGAAATGCTGTTCAGTTCAATAGTGTTAACATGCAGAATATTCTCTGAAGAAAATACTGGGCAGCATGTTTTTTTTTCCACGTTGACTATTTTGTTGCTGCTTTTGTTACCATGTTGTTTGGAGATTTTGAAGCTGCCTGTTCTGTTTTGTGGGTGGGCCCAAACTGCACCAGCTACAATCGCAGTGAAAATACTCGAGTGGGCGTCACCCAGCTAACCCAAATCCACAGAGTCAGCCAGTAAGAGGATACGGAGGCCATCTGGTAGCATTTTTACAGTATGGTGTGGCAGTTTGCCCATGTGCGCTACACAAAGGGTCGGATGACGGTCATGAAAGAGAGAGTCTCTGGAATTCTCCAAGGACACACATGAATATTCTCAGTTCAATTTTCTGGGTCAGACGTAAGCTCCGCTAAAGTGCACGACCTGATCACATCTGTCACCAGGTTGTGCAGCATGAGCGATCAAACTATATGACCTTTAAAAAACTTAAATGACATCTTGGAGTTCTGTAAGCTGCATTCGCAGTGTGTGATGGAACCATTGGGGGGTGGGAGGATTTAAAATTACAGTGCCTGCCCCACTTTTTTCTTTCCTTTTTCGAAACACCCACATTTTAATATGTAGGACATGCTACTAGGCTGCTACAAGTTTGGAAAGAGCACGAGGAACTAAACTAAAACTAGGAACCGAATATCATTATTATGTAGATGAAAGAAAAACAAGACTGTAAACACTAATGGTCCACAATGAAAAGGTTATTTTGAACAGAATGAGGATAGAACATTTACCCCAGGACTTTTGAGCTTTGTACTTTATTTTAGTATTCCCATTCTTATATAACTTTATTGTTTCTACTCTTTTTCATCTAGGATAGAAATATTGGAATAGTTTTATGTCTTTTATTTTCCAATTTTGTAACTAGTGGAATTTAACGTACAGTTAGATGCTTCCTGAGCAGCAGTGAGTGATATGCGTTGTATTGTCAACAAAAAGTTGCTCTAATTAAAATAAAATAAAATAAAAATTCATTGTAGTAATGTAATACAATACAATAGTGTTATGAGAAAAGGTAGAAAAGCACAAATCCCATGTCAAACCCTCCTCCTCAACCTTTTACTTAGTTATTTATAAAATATGAAATATGTCCGTCTCATCATACATCCTACATGCCATCCTTTCATTTTCTGCAGCTTTTCATAACCTAGTTGACACATGGAAGCTCTCCAAGAATCTTTCAGCTCCTGAAAATAATTCATTTAATATTGCACATTTTAGTTCACTGCATTAATCTGACAGATGTAGTTACCTCTCTGCAGATTATGATTTTAATATGAAAACATGCTCTGTCATCAACCCCAATGATGATGATTGGTTATAGTCGAGACCATCTAACTACAAAGTTTCAAGCAGCAACAATGTTTAAATGTTTGATAGACATTAGTGCATCTGTGATAAAAATCAATTATTATAATAATAAAAATAAGCTCTTTTATAACTTTTAATAATATTTGTAAATGAAGATGGATTGATGAATGGATGTATGGATAAATAGATGAATAGGAGGAGAAATTGTCAAAAAGATGTGTCTCTTTAGGCCATGTTACAAGTTCACACAGATGTATACTTATGTAATTATGTACTATTTTGAGGTATTTTGAATTATATGAATATTGTAATCAGGAGTTTAAGAGTTCACTCCCTCACCTCTGGCCAGCTGTGTGACAGCCAGGTGGTTCAGACTTCAGCACAGCAGCCTCAGTTAATTACAGTTACACATTTGGATCTTGTCAATGGTTCATATGTAGATGGGAGATAAAAAAGAGTGAAAATCTTTTTCTCACCTCAGGCCATAAGTGTTGTTTTTGTCTTGCCTTGGCCTGTCAAGTGGAACAGGACTCAACAGTGCCTGCAACTCAGTCTTTAGATGCATAGATAGATAAAGTTTACTTTGTGCACTGCAGTATAGCCGAAAATCAATACCGAACTGAGACACGCTATTTATAGGACCTTTGATGCAGCTTTCAGTCTGTGGTTAATATGAGGAAGTCACGGGTCAAAGTATTTCATTTGTAGACTGGACAAGATCTGCAATGATTAATGATGTGGTTATCAAGTATTAAGTAACTTAATTTTTTTTTTTAAGCAGAAATACAAAATGTTCTCTGGTTCCATGTTATCAAATGTGAAGATTGAATACTTTTCTTTGTGATCTATGGTAGTTAACTGAATGTCTTGGTTTTGGACTAAGATGAGCAATTTGAAAACAACATCTTCCGGCCATGGGAAATGATACATTTTGACAATTCTTTCTGACATTTATGCTTAACGATCCGAAGATTTTCTAGATAATCAAAATAATCGTCCAGTGTCGCCTTAGAGACAACACTGATTAGGATTTATAATTCAATCTAAATTAAGACTGAGCCACATCTAAATGTCAATTTTGTGAGCACACATGGGGATTCTTCATTCCCTTTCTTGCTTACTGGAGAATAGTAGTTAATATAAGAATATATGCAGCTCCTCAGATAGAGAACAATTTACACAGAAGAGAATATAATCACATCATGAAATCTTTAATATTAAACCTGGAGCTGCGCTGAAATAGGAGAGGGACTTTGTGAACCCAGAGAAGAAGACTTTATATTCCCAGAAAGGCCTCTTACTCTGTGATATTTATTGTTATGAATCAGTTAAAATTATCCCTTGAGTTTTTTTAATAATAGATGTCTTCACACACTCTCACTATATTTCCTGATTAATTATCTCTGCAGAAGTGCCACATTTCTGTTGTCTAGGTTTGGGAGAAAACAAATCATATACATGCAAATACTTACATTAATTGTCGATGAACCAGTAAAGGTCTGTGGGGGGGAATAAAATCACCGAAAAGGAAATTATGATTTCACTCGCAAGGACTGTGAGCGTCTTTTTGGCCTGTGAAGAATCTGGGAAGAGAATGATGTGCACCCCTTTCTTTTGCATTTTAACCCAATTAATTTGTCGTTTGAGGTGTGACAGCGGTAAGAAGCACAAGTGGAAGAGCAGAATAATCAAATGACTCCCTCCCTGGGATTTTATAAACCAGAAAGTGCTAATTTCACCTTTGATTGCGTGCGGTATTTAATGCCTATAAAGAAAGCTTATCTAACTTCTCATCATGTGCCCAGTGTGCCAACTGCTTTGTGCTGCATGCGTAATACTGCACAGTGCGCTCGGCAGCAGAGAACACACACTTAAATGACGAAGGGAGAACACGGTGACTCACAATGTTTAGACATTGATCTTAAATAAGCAAAAACAGGAAATCTCTGCACATTTATCTTCTAGATACTGAGAAGATAAAACTCTTCAATGTTTTAATAATTAAGTGATGAATGGGGGCAGCATCGACATTCCAGTCACAAGATAAACCTGTGGAGCCTCGGTTATTGCCTGTAGGAGCTCGTACATTACATCTTCTTTGGTTGTATATCATATTTGAACTACAGTGGATGTCTAGCAAATGTTGAAATGCACCTCCGTCTAGTAAAACTGAGGTTCGTCTAAGGATGAACAGTACAATATACAATGGACCGTGCTGCTGATCTTATTAGAAATTCAACACATGAACATCTGCAAATCTAAACCACATGTTTAAATTGAGGGCTTTCATTTCCAATACCTTGATTTAAAGGAAGATGAGAAAAAAGTCACTTTTACTAAAGTGCACTTAATAATAGTCCATTACAAGTAAAAGTCCAACACTGAAAATGTTAACTAAAAGCATGTAAGTATTGGAAAACTTGATTTGACGACGAGAAATCCAAACCTCAAAATGAATCTTGTTCATTTCTGTGATTTAGGACAAAGAAACATTTAGATGACATTTATGCATGTGTTATTATAACTATCAATCAATTTTGCAATCATTTTCTTGATTGTTCTGTTATTAAATTTACTAAAAATAAAAACTAAAAACTAAATACAATGAAAAATGTCGAATTCCAGTGTCATCTTCAAAGAGCTTGTCTCATCAGTCCAGTACCTAAAAATATTCAGTCGACTGTATGAGAAAGGAAAAACAGCAAATGCTCTCATTTGAGCAAATGTGTGGTATTTTTGCTTGAAAAGAAAAAAAAAACGTCTTTATGGATTGAGTCGCTGATTATCAAAAAGTCTAGACTAGACTGTCTATTGATTGTCTAATCATTACAGCTTTACTTTAAACTCTGTAAGTTCACTTATCTCACTGACAAACGCAGTCAGACCTGCACTAAGCAAAGACGACGACACGGAGAAGTCATTTTACATGATGAGGATTTTTGAATTCACGTCTCAAAAACAGAGGACTTAACATCTCAACGCATTGCAACGGAGGCGTTCCTATAAAACTGAACTTCTCGGTGGCTTACAAGATTCAAGGGGCAAATAAAGGAGGCAGACTGAGCGACTTTTCCGCACAGCTACCCACCAGCTGCCGGAACATAAATAGTAATGTATCATTATGGCTGCGCTGAGGGAAAACACCCTGTGTTTTAGTTCTTTGCGGAGGTCATGTGGCAAACGGTGGGTGTGTTCATGCAGCTCTCGCTTAGAAAAACAAACTAAATTAGACCTTTATGATGCAGCCACGTAGACCCTCTGTATCTTACAATGGCAGTTATGGAGATTTCTGTTTTGACTCCTTTTCACTCTGGGAGAACAGCATTTTTCAGTGCCATTGATTGTGCTGACACTGGAAGCTGATGGAAATGACCCCGAATTAAATTACATTATTTTCTAGTTCTATGAATATCATACCGGAGATGTTATTTTTGTTTGAATGAGGTGATGGTGGAAGGGGGGGAAAAGGATAAATGCATCTTTGTGTTTTGGTGCACACACGCAACTCTGCAGGTTTTGTCAGGAATGAGCTCCGTGGCAGATCAGTCGGTGGTGCATGTGCCCCCACATGATGCAATGCACCGCAAGTCCATATTTCTTTGAACTCTGACTTTCATTGTAGTTTAACAAATATTTCCTTTTTTGTCATTGTTTTGGTGCCTTTCTTTTGTTCTCAAGTTTAGCAGTTGCCAAAAGTAAAAGTAAAAGTGTCGATGAAAAGTACGAGAAGCATTATTCTCATCCTATTGCTATTACTTTTCTGATTAGGATCTGTCTGTTTTTTTCGGAACTTGAAAGGATTGGGTCCTAAATATTCCTGTATAAGTGCAGAGGATTGTAGTGCAGTCACAGACAACACGTTATATCCTTATGTTATCTCGCCCTCCATTCTTTAATCTTAAAATCCATGTGACGAATAGGAAAAGAAAGGGGACAGTGCAAAGAGAGCAAGTCATCTTATATCTATCGTATGGATTGAATGGTGAAGAGGAGATTACATGTTCGCCTTAGGGAAAATGCAACGTTTGGATGTGATATAATCAGCAACACAGCATCTGAATAATTTTGTTGCATGACTCCTTCCTTTTCTTAAAAAAAACCCATTATTTTTTGGTTTGATGTGTCTTGAGCACAGCTGATCATCAATATGTCCTATTTCATTACAGCATTTTTGGTGTGGGGGGGGGGGGGGGGGGGGGGTTGTTGACCTGCTTATTCCTGACATATGAATATTTGGCTGCCATGTTGCCTGACAGAGTGCTGATGAATTCCTGGAATGAGTTGCATGAAGTGGCCTGTTTTCCCCACGTGAGAGAGCAACTGTTGAATATTCATGGCAGAAAAATAAATGAGGCAGCCTTCTAAGGAAACATTGATATCCGTGAGGGACTGTCATTTACAAGTCTGTTTTGTGCTGTGATTTTTTTTATTTTAATGACGCAGTCATCGAGACTCAGAGTTGTCTTGAGGTGTGTAGCTCTCACAGAGTGCCAGCTGGTTAGCCTGCATGGCCAGTTAGTTTGATCTCAGCTGACCTTGGCGTGTTAATGTGTTAAAGGATGTGTTTGAGTGGTCAGAGGTGAAGGGATGTGGACAGCGATTTGTCTTTGTTTTCCTGTCGGGGTGAGTTATAATTGATTTTCTCTTCAACAGCTTTGGTTTTTCAAAGCGAGTTGGAGTTAATTACTTAGTTTGCTCATTCGGAGCAATTCCTCAAATCTGATTGTTGTCCATCACAGTTTTGTTTAAATTGTCCCATTCTGCAATGAGCAAATCCACAGTATACATTTTATTACTGCAAAGCATTATAATTAAAACCAATGACAACCTGGGAAGGACCTGCATGAAGCGATGAATTAAAATAGAAGCGCCAGGAGCTGCGCAGGTGGTACAGGAGCTTAACATTTGCCCACCCCTGCAGAGAACCAGGTTTTATTCCTGACAGTGCCACACCAGTCAGGGTGTGCAGATTAAAGTCAGAGACATCTTGGAGAACAGCTTGAACCTCTGCATGTGTTGCACCTTTCCAGTGAGGTTGGTGAGAGGAAGTGGCTTCATAATTACCAGAGGAAGAACTTGGCTCACTAAATCAGGCTAAGAGTGGCGTTGGCAGTGACAAGGTCCACGGTAAAGCCAAGGCAAATTGGACAATCCCAATTGGAGAGAACATATTTCACTTTTACTTCACAAACCCAACAAGTCCTCCAACATTATCGATCGTATAAGTTCATCCCTAACCCTCGTGGATGCAATTCAAAGGAGATGAAATGATTGCGGCCTGTTTAGGCACAAAACTGCTGGTAAGCCTGAGGAAAGGATTGCGGTTTGCCTTTTCGGTTCTCACATTAGAAGTAGTGGTCTCCTTTGCAAAAGTCCTGTGTTCTGTCGACCCATCCATCTACTACAACCTCCTCCTAACGGCTGCTAGCGGTCGCCCAACAATAAAACATAACTGGCTCGTAACAAGCTTCTTGCGCGGACGACCTCTGGCGTCTTGTTTTTACAGGAGGACAGTGTCACAAAGCATGGGATTTGATGAGGCTCGGCTCTCCTTTTCTTTTTCTGTTGCTTTGTTTTTGCTGTCGAATGCGTGTGCCTTTGCAGTTATTAAATGTTATATTGTGATTCCCACCAACACTGTCAAAGGCAGCGGCTCCACCTTGTTGATGAGAAAAGCGCGTACGGGTTTTATACAAAGCTTTTCATTCCCACTCGAGGCAGCGGTTCACAGCTGTCACAGATTTAGACAGAGTTCAAACAGGCGCCGTTTTTTACATTTTCACTGCTAGACTACTGAGACGCGCTAAATATCAATTCACACCTCACCCATCACACTGCGCTGATCATGCTGAGCATGTGCTATCATTTGGAATGATACACTTAGAGGAATTCACAGGTTTCACGTGAAGTCTCTTACAAGAACGTGTTTCATGTCGTTCTTTTTCCTTTTTTTTCCTTAAGTAATATCCAGGTGTTTCTCTTTCCAGTTCGCAGCAACATTTGTTTTTCAAATGAGATATTTTTAGTCAGAGACTGTCCACTTTCTAATTTACCTGGTGACCAGATGTGATTTGGGTGCTCTGACAGTATAATCATTTTCTGTCACGTCACCAAGCATTGCTTGTCATGCATTCTCAAAAATAATGATCCCTTTTTAGAAGGAAGGATTGATAAAAGCGAGGGTTGAAGGTATGGTTGAAGTATTTACCCATGTTTCAAAGTAAATATTAACAGAGATGTATCTGGAATACCCTTTACCAATTCGTTGTACTTGTGATCTGCCGAAGTTGATATCTTTACCATCATTTGTTATTTAATTTCATGCCATACAATAGTTAATTGTGTTCCCAGATACTATAATAATTGGTGAGATGCCTCATTTATCTTTGTGAAAGCGTTTACAAATGCTTTACATTGGCTCTTATTTACACTGACTGATCCTATTTATTATTTATATGATTTTATCGATTTTATCGCCCATGCTCTTGTCCCATTGTTTTATTCTAATTTTTTTCTACCAGTCTGCTGATATTTCATCCTTGTAAAGCACTTTGTAAAAAACTAAATCGAATAAAAAAAGGTTTATTATTATTACACATATTGTGTGGGTGTTGTGGAGAGAGAACAGAGACAGGGGCTGGGTTGAGAGGCATTTCTCTTACGTGATTTGAAGACTTTCGGAAAAATTGTCTGACGATACAGTACATATTATGTACATGATGTGCTCACTGGGTGGATGATCATTTCTTGAACCCTCAATATTCTGAGGAGCACTGCTATACTCCTATGTAGGCTGCTGAGCCACCATGTTAGTTTTATTTTGACCATTGTAACTACAAACTCTGGAGGGAGGAGGTCATGAGACCAAAAAAATTTTAATTCAAAAATTGGAGAGTGGGCAGTTAACCCTCCTTATCTGTTTGTCCTTGTGGATGGTGGAGGCGCGGAGAGGAGTCAGAGCTTGGAGTTGAACCCCAGTGTCCCAGAATGAATGCTTGGTAATGTATGTCTTGACCACCACACTACTCATTATAGCCTATTTAGGCTCTTGTGGTCATATCTAATGATAATGACAAAACAAACAAAATTGCAGGATGTGAATACTGATTTGGACGGGGATTACCATGGCAACGGTCGAAGCTTAAAAGCAGCCCCATTGGACAGACAATAAACGTTGGAGCAAGAGATTCTGTAAGTTTATATTTGAACTCGGCAGCAGGACAAGCAAATTATACGTACGTATGTCAGAGCATCAATCCAAAAGCTCAAACGACCATTTTGGGAATATTTTCCAAATGGAATACTTGGAAACACAGAATGAGACATTTTATTAGTAGGTGTCTAAAGATGGCCCTTATGAAGCCTTTACACAGAAGACATCTTGACATAATAGTGGGTATAAACAATGTCATGTCAGCTTCATTATATATTTGCATATTCGTAATGCGTCATTTGTTTACATGTGTTTAATTTACTCACAAGATGTTTTTACTACTGGAGCAGAGTCATTTAGATTGAATAGTAAAATACATGCAGCGTGTTATCAAGTGTTGAGGAACTCACGCTGTGACAGAATTTATAAAAGGTGTTATCATTCATTTACACTTCAACTGTCAACCACAAGATCTCCATATGAGACTTTGTTCATGTTACATGGAGAGATGATTAAGGGTAATGTTGAAATATTACCCACTCCTACATTTAAACATTTTCTATTTTGCCACTGTCATTTCATTTTATCGATCATGACAATGTGTTTGTTTTATTTCCGGCGGTACAGGACAATAGTCGATGTTGACGAGCGCATGACTCTGCTTTGGCCTCGTTCTTGCCTCGCCCTGAATCATGTCATCTGATCTTCTACCTATTGCCTCTCCCCTGGATTATGAATAAAATAATCATTGTTTGCTCAATGAAATTTCTACCCCACTTCCTTCTGCTGATGATTATCTTGTTCAAAGTATATCAGCTGGAAAATATACTCTGTAATTTGAATGCCAATGATTCCACCAAATATGTTTGGAGAGAAACAAAATATTGCAAAGTCTTATTGGTTTTTTATCTTTGGAAATGCCTTTGCGGTTTCCATTCAGAAGCTCACGGTTGTATGAAATGTGCAATTAGACAATCCTCGCACCTGTGAATATGACCTTTATAGCGTGAGAATAGACTTTGACAGTGTGTGCATATCTGATCATTGTTTCCCGATGAACAAGTGTGTGTGTGTGTGTGTGTGTGTGTTGGAGAGACAATGTGAATGTGTGAGCTTGTGGCTAAGCGTTTGTGTGCGTGTATATCACACGTGTGGGAGATTGCCGGTTGGCCTTGCTCCGCTCCGGCCTTGGCCTGTAGCTTTCTTTGCTCTCCTCGAGGCTTTAATGAAGATGAGAGTCACTCACCCCTCTCCTTGGAGCTCACAAACACTTTTGCCGGCCTTTACGCTCCTCAAGGGCTCTATTTTGTAAACACATATTTCTCCGCTTGTGTGCGTGCGTGCGCGCGCGTGTGTGTTTGTAGGGAGGCCTGTTGTTTAGGTGGGCGGCCAGGTCAGTGCCAGTGTGGATGGAATGACCGACAGGTTTCCGACTCCAGCCTCTCCCGCTAATGCTCAGCCATGTGGCCGTGAAGCAGGATGTGAGGTATCGAACTCTTTACAGACAGTTTTCAAGAGTTCCCCAAACAGATTTTTATCTGAGCAGGGGGAAAAAAACATTGCACACTGTCATCTGTGAACAGTCTCTGATTGTAAGTGCTCCCTTTTCTTTCCCCCGTCCTCTGAGCTCCTCGCCCGTTAATGATGAGCCGTTAAATTGCTCAGCGAAATGCTCCATCGAGTCTAGCATTCCCATCTGCAATGTTTGGACTGATATCTCCCCTGAAGGATAATTAAGTAATATTAATATTCAATTGTGTTAAACTTAAAGTCTGCCTCGTTGTCTGCGTCAGTGCAGCAAAGATAAGCTTTTGTGAATACAGTGCTGCGGCTACTGTAGGAGTCGAAATGAATAATCTGTTCATGGTTCTGCTGGCTTGAATTTCTGGAGTGAGTTAGACAGATGGTTATGGCTGGGATTTCAAAGTGATGGAGTAAACCTAACGTTGCCTGCCTTCGCCAACTCTAATTCTTTCATCCCAGTGAGTTGCACTTAACGAAAGCAGCCCCTTGTTGCCTAAATGAAAGTGCACAACAAAGCGAATCTGCTGACTGTCACTACTCAGCACATCAGGCTGCCTTAACGTACTGAGCAGAGCAAAGTGAAGCAGCTTTCTGCACTCGACTGCTTCTTCCTTCAGGCTGGTGGAGCCCAGAGTCCTGAGAGGTAAATGGATGAATGGAGGCTTTATGGAGATGAGGAGGGTAATGGTACTCTCCTCTCAATCCCGGTGGCTGGAACAGTAGCTCTCTGTGTCTTTTATCAGGGACATGAAAGGAGGACAATAAGCCTCTCTGCTATCAACAATATGGTGTCATTTGAAGCAGATTATCCCTCTGTCGAAGTATGGAGGAAAATAAAAGACTAGGGGACAATGGGTAGAGTTGAGAGCCAAGGTTTCTCCTCCCGTGAGGAAATCCTTCGTTCTGCTTTGTCTTATTTCAAAAATCAAATCTTATCTGCCAAAATGCCCACTCATTGTCATGTGTGGACACATTTCACACTTGTGTTCCACGCATAAAGTCCAAAATACAAGAGTTTTGTAGGAGCATGGGTATAATGACTACAGTACTAATCCAGTAAATGATAGCATTGTGCCTACTGATACTACAATGTCTTTGGAACCAATGTATAATTTTGGTACGGAGAAGCTGGTGGTAGGAAGGAAGAAAGGCAAGGCAGATAATGTACACTGAAGAAAAAATACATTTATATTGGAGAAGCTGACACAAATTTGACCTAAGTTTGAATCTCTTAAAACTAAACAAACAACAAACATTATTGAGTTGAATTAGTTTAAAATCAAATGTTTGTCTCATACTGTACATTGCTTTATTATTTTTCCAAATGCAGCAGAGTGTGAGTGCAGGTTTCATGTTTTTTGGGCTCTCCAGAAGAATTTTGATCAATCCACATTAAGGCGAACCACGTAAGTTGTGCTACGAAAAAGCACCAAAAACCAGAAATACATATTTACATAAATGGAGTTACAGAGGGGAGGGCATTTGTGATGGTGGACCTAATTGCAAAGTTAATGTTGTATTTTAAGCAGCCTGGTCCAATTGACATACATGATAAGGCTTCCTTAGTTTTAGTCTTGGTACAAGTTGCAGATTGCTGTGTTGAGGACAACTTCCTCACCAGCAATTAGACTACAGGATTTAGGACCAGCGGAGTTGAAAGCATCGTAGACACATGTGTATGTATGGGCACAACTGAACCTCTACATCCAGGAGTGAAATTCAATGTCCTAATGGATCCCACGATGGCCTATACTTGCACACAGTCTTCATTTTGTGCTTCCCCCCCATTTGAGTATATAAAGTTCACCCATCTGTCAACCGTCCTCTCTCCCTAAAATCTGCTGCAGAGAGGCTGTTACGACCTCTTCCATCACTGCCCCGAAACGAGCCACAGGCTTTAAAGGCGTTGCTCCTTCACTGTCCAAATTGAGAAAGAACGCTGTGTTTGAGTGGCACAGTTTAGCACCATCAGTTATCCTGCTGCTTTATGCATTTTTAGCTTGAGCTGCCTGTCTGTGAACGACATGAGAGACATGGCTACAGCAGTAGTGGAGAGGGTTTTGCATTTTGTATTGCCCTTCGTAATGCTGGATTTGGATAGTGTTCCCTTGTTTGATAGCAATGACTTTAAATAGCGACTTAGAGTTAAAGTGAACATCTGGTCTAAAAATCTGCAATATTCTATAATTGAAATGTGTAAAAATAAACAATTCAGCCTACATGCCATTAAAGGGATAAGCGCTTTTGGAGGGAACTGGCAGGGCTGCAAACCCGCAATCTCGGGTATGGGAGGCCAACGCGCTAACCACTAGGCCAAAAGCCCTGAGTTGCAGTGCCACCCGCTACCACGTCTCTTAAGTTGTCGACAAGTGATGTTTACAAACTGCCCTCACGGTGTTGTGTGGCGCGGACTGCACCATTTTTTTCTTTCTTTCAGATTTACAGAGCGAGGGCTGAGCCGAAAACCGTGAGACGTGTCTTGCATTAGAATCGCTCGCTGCCCCTTTAAATGCTGCAATGTTTGAAGAATTACACAGATTTTAATCAAAGTTAAAGGTTTTGTGGCGTTGAAGGAATATGTGGGTGAGGAATAAATGAGTGTGACAGAGAGAGAGAGAGAAAGGCAGGGAAAGAGATGAAGACAGCAGAGAACAAATTATTGGGATCAAGCCAGATGCTTCAGGTCTCCATAGAAACTCCCCACACTTCACACTCTTCTCTATTTTCCCTCCATTTCTTTATTTATTTTGTTGTCAGCAGGTCCAGAATAACTTAATTAAAGCCAAGATAGGCTAGCATGCTGTGCGAGATGACAGGAAGCCTTAGATGATTTGTGATGGATTACTGCATTTTATCTTCTCTTTATTTACTCCATTGAAACGCACTGAAGCTTGCTGTAATGCCAAATGAATGTGTGATAAACAGTGTATTTGAGTTTGCTTAGAATGATTTAACAAACAAGTCTTTGCAAATATGGATGCGACTCTTTCCCCCCTCACTTTATACATAATCCATGTTTTTGTTTTGAGCTGGTGTCCTGCTGTCTGTGCAGATAAAAGTGTTGGTGGCGGCAGTGGGTACCTGTGAAAAGCTGCGCTGTAGAGCTCCAGTGATAAACACAACTCCTAATTGGACATCATGGGGGGAGTAAATGCGCATCATCTTAACTTGAACAGATTAACTAGCAAAGTTTGTTTTTCAGTTTATTTTCTGTTTATGCAACATCGTGCCAGTAATCCCACGTGGTACAAGATCACTGAGATTTCTGGATACACAAATTGGCTTCGGTTAGAAACTCAAAGTTGAGCACGATTTAACGCTTGAGGGGTTTAAAATAAATGCCGTATACATCTGAAACCTTCCAGGTTAGGTCCTGTGGTTTTTATTTCCCATCTACACATCCAAAATATAGACCTAATTTCAGTACTTTATCTATCTCTGATACTGGCCAAGCTGTCACACAGTGTCAATCAAACCACTGTATCAAGAACTCTGTCAATCAGACTAGAGGAGTTTTTATTTTCCTGTCTCAGGGCTGAGCTATTAACAATTGTTTTTGATTTTTCATGTTTGAAGCTTCAAAATGAAGTTCAGAGTAGACGCACTTCAGTTACCCTGCGTGGCGGCAGTGGGGTAATGTTTTCACCCCTATCTTGTGTGTGTGTGTGTGTGTGTGTGTGTACGTGTGTGTACGTGTGTGTACGTGTGTACGTGTGTGTACTTAAGGTTATCTCCAGATAATTAATATCTGATCAGTGGGGTGGGGGTTGCGGGGGACGACATACAGTATGTCCGTACAGAGCAGGACCGTTGTTAAACTGAGGGTCTGCTTGCTGCTGCTGAGAGTTGTACACTTGTTGAGTGAATGCACACAGTGAAAGAAGTATCAACAGATTTTATGCTGAATCCAGCCTGCCGGTCAAAAATGTCTGGATTTTTTATTGGGTCACAGATATGTGTGGGTTTCTCCCGGTGCTTCCAATGGTCAGTCTGACTGACTAACACTATATAGTATTATATACTGTAAGTATGGTATATATACTATACACTGTTAATGTATATATAGTATAACCCTTAAAACGGGCAGGCAGGGTATGTATGTTATTTAGCCTCAGAATAGTCAGAATAATACTGACACTGATGAGTTGAGTATTACTTTAATTTGGCTGCTGTGCTCTGATGCAGTCAAGGTTGAATTGTCTGCAGACCTGGAGTCTGATAATCTAAACCTATAATGGTTAACAGGAGTGGACTTTTGTTCCAAAATATTTCAGTTTTGTAATGTAGTATACAGAGCTGCCACTACCTCTGAATTGCACTCAAGACAGTGTAACTCTGGCTATGTGGTTTTCTCTTCCTACTAATGGACTGTCCTCAGCCAGGGGTGCTATCCATCACATGCACTACCTGAAGTCTGGAGCCTCAATAAAGATTAGGACTGTTAAGAGAAGATGGATGGCCCCTGTCGCCGCCGAGCATCATCCCCAAATGCCCAAATTAAATCTAGAAATTCTCATGGGGAGTTTAGATTAGCCTTGTAATAGCAGACATGAGGCAGGGCAGGACTGTAGCCTTGGCCCCACTATATTACAGTAGCTTCACTTGGAATGTTTAAAAAAAACCCATTAGCCTCAAGAGTCATTTTAAGGTTAGTTAAAAAGACTTGGGAGGTGTTAGAAAATATCACCTTGGTAAAATCCCCAATGGGATCATTGTGGCATAAGACATATTCCCAATAGGCAGAGAGAAGCAGAGAGACTGGACTAGCTAACTGGCTCTTTCCTCACTCCCTCTCCTTCCTTTTTTTGCCTCTGGGAATTAGTCAAAGAGCGAAACAATCGTTAAAGAAGTCCATATTAGATTGACCTTTGTTTCTCAGCTTACACCTCCTTTGGTCTTTTAAAGGGTTTGTTGGTCCTGTGGCCTTTTAAAGCCAGTGCTTATGGATTTGTTTCCTCTCAATGAGATGGTTGACAGAGGTGGCATGGTTTTAATTCGCTGTTGTAAGACTCTTTAAAACAGAAAAGAACATGCACACCCAGTTTCATATACAAAAAAGCTACCTCAGATCTGTAGCAGTATTTAAGGGAGGAGACGAGTACAAGACTGCGGTGTCATCTGTTGACATCGGTGAGCCTTTTTACCACCACTAGGGCAAGTACTGAGAATTATTCAGCGACTACATGAATCAATTCATTTTTTACTTCCTAGATGCATGAGGAGCATTTTAAGTCTTTTGAGGCGAGTCCAAGACAAGTCTCAAGTATTTACAAGCACATTGCAAGTCTAGATGTTATAACGCACTAAATTGCAGATTATTTTGCAGACATTTTTGTGATCAAATTTTGTGATCATTAGTAGAGGGTAGCGCAACCATGAGATATACACATAATGAACATTAAGTATTCCCATATAAATACATGTGTGATAATCTGATCAGGTACATTATACAGCCACTTGCTACCTTAAATTACTTGTCTTTGATTACAAGAGCCTCTTGTTTATGTTCAGCAAATATATATTTAAGAATTGGATGTAGGTGTAGATGTGAAGGGGATAATTATTCCACATCCAGTGATTAACACAACACATCAGTTTAACATTTTATTTTCAAAGCTCTGTTACCAGACCAAGCCCTTAGGCTCCAATATTAAAGATGTAAAAGATTAGTATGGTGTTAATATATTGTTATTTTTTTCCCTTTTGGCCAAACTGCACCTTTTTGCTCCCAGGTCTCAATTGAGTCAAATCTCACAACAGTCAAATCAAACCATCAAGTCTAGTGCTCTGCTTTACATTCAGTGTGCTGCTATAAGTCCTGAAATAAACGCCAAATAATGGCAGTGTCAAATAATAGCTGGAACAAAAGGGTGTAATTACTATAATAGCTAACATGGTCAATTCAGCATAGTCTATTTCCATAGCACCAGAATCATCAGTACAACAATAGATCCCATCAATCTGCAACCCAGAGTTTTTTTTTCCTCTTAAATAATAATCATTATTCATTTATTATTAGTATTTCCAATTGATTATGCTACGGATACAACTTTTCCTGCATATGTTTTAAATTAAATGCTGGCAGACAAAAAGGAGACAGCTCACAATATAGTTCAGTCAAGGACATTAATTATATTGAGAAATAATACTGTAAAATCAATATGTGGAAGAGAGTGATAATGGTGATGGAGCCCCTGAAAGGCTTTTAATATGAAAATTATGTGCAACTAGTGTTGATTGTCAAGGACAATAGCTTAATATTGATTTTTTTCTAAACGGCCGAATGGATGAAATCAGTGGACGAGCAACTAATGATTATTTTAATTGTTGATTAATCTGACTATAATTTTCTTCATTAATCAGTCATTTCGTCTATAAATGTAAGAGGTTCAAGGTTTCTTTATTAGTCCTCGAGGGTAAATGTGTTATGCAGACAGGGCACAGCAAGAAAACTCACAAAAAATACGATATTTAAAAGATAATATTAAATTACAATATATTCAAATGGCTTTTTTTAGTTTGTCCATCAGTCAAAAACACAAACATATTCAGCTTAAAATTAAAATAAAACTGATAAACAGAAAATCATCACTTCTGTTTAAAGTTTTGCTGATTATTTTTCTGTCAAATAATGAATCAATTGAATGTTTTAACTACAAAAAAAATGCATCTGTTAGCATAATGTGGTGAGCATAATTTTAATATTTATGTACGTTATTTCTTGAATCCATCGAGACAATAGGGAAGGATGGAGGACTCTCTGAATTTTAGACAAGAGCAAACAGTATAAACAGTAAATTTAAAAGGGAGAAAATCAGTAAGATGAAGATTTATTTTCTCTCGAATGTACTTAAAACACAAGAAGAATTAGAATCCTTCTTTTTTTCGGTGGAAGCCTGTTTCTCCCTGCAGTTGACGTTCATAGAAGCTACATCAGAAATGAGCATTCAACACTTAAAGTGCTGCTCCATTCCTGCACAGTCACACTGCTGAATTGTGCTGATGAGAACAACACACTGCAAAGGCTTGCACCGACTTCCCATTTAAGGAAATCTGTATTCACTTTAACCCAGTCAGAATGCTTTCCCTGCATTTGCATGCTTCTCTTTATTAAATGGCCAATATAGTGAACACTGCTGTCTTTGTGGTCAGATGATATTGCCAGGCTTTGTGCAAAAACACCTATTATGTGGACGTTGAAAAAAAACAGGGCTCCCTCAGAATGTATTTCTGATTATTATTTTTACTGCCAGCATGTTTGATAGTCTGTCTCCTACAAACTGCAGCTCTCTGGCTCTTATTCCTGCCTGAGCCCAGGGGAGAGTCGCTGCCAGTCATTTTCAGTTTGAAGTGTAATGAACTGCCACCAATCGTTCCTCCACACTTTCTACTCTAACATTCAAATCTAGCATCAAGAAGCTCACGCTGTCGGTTCTGCAGTCCGTGGTAAGTGTCCCCCCTCCCCTTATGTCAATGTATCATGAAAGGTTTTTGTCATTTTTTTCTCTCTCTCCCCCTCCTGCTTGCGATGTAATGCCCCATGTGTATCATGTCTGAGTGCTGCAAGGGTGAGAAGGAGTAGCTTTTCTCATTTCCTCTGACTGTTTTGGAACTGAATCACATTAGCACAGTGACAGGGAGTATGACTAGACCATAAAACATCCCGCTTTGCCTCTGTCCAAATGAGAGATGGCTCTGCTCAACACTGCAGGTGCTTGCAGGAGCTGAATGATGCAATGAGGATATTGAAAATTACTCTCTCTCTAGCGTTTCCTTTTTAGGCCAGCCTCAGTGCTCCGATGGTTCCCATTTACCATTTCATCAGATTTAAAAACCAATATTACTGCACGGAGCACTTGCTGTTTTATGATGGTGGCTCTGTTGTGCCCCAACATTTTGGGTTGGGAGAGACACTGGTGAGCTGGGCTCGCAGACCTGGGCAGTGCCAGTTGTGGGTAACAGGCCAAGATGTGTCAAGGGAGCAGACTGTTATTATCTGCGATGAAAATCCATGCTATCCTGACGGCTACAATTAGTGTCAGCTGGGGTATTGAGTCTTTAAAAAGGACTCCTGGCCTTTTGGCTCCCAGCCTGTCTGGCTATAGATGTCTCTAATGAGTCATTAGCCGCATGGCCTCTCCTCTCATGAGTCCAGCCCATAATGGCACACCTTTCATCTATTTTACAGAGAGGCTGTCGTCGGTCATTAGTACAGCTCTGAAGTCCTATTACCTTTACGTCAATGATGAATGAATAGAATGCGTCTGCCAAGAACAATATCTCTTCGTATCCTGTGGTCAGCCATGACTCTTTTTTAATTCAATTTCTCCCCCACCATTAAGAGTAATTGATAATTGATGTGGTCCAACTTTACAGTCGGAAGACGTGGTATTTTTTAACATAAGCCATAGGTGCGCGCTGTCTGTTGCCGCGTGTTCACCCTGGGTGCGTTCCACTGTCTCCAGCAGCCGTGGTTTGCTGTCACAGATGATGACTTGACACTGATGTGATCCACAGGGAGCTGCTGCGCCTCTCGGGAAGAAACCTAAAATAACAAAGCCGCTTCAGTGGTTTAAAATGCAGCACGATGCCCAAACACAGTTCCATCTTGCCCCTGTCTCCCAGTAAAATTATGCAGCTTTGGATTGTTGTTTTCTCTTCATGTCTTTGTTTTTGACACGGGAGCAAATTGTAAGTGCGTGCGGTGGATTGACAACCTTGGGCGAGCTCAAAGTCTTCAGTTCAAAACTGAGGGCAGTATCAATAGAGACCAGCGGCATATTTTGCATAACACTGCCTGAGGAAAAATTTAAACAAGCACTTAAAAAAAACCCAATACTTCTGCAACTTCTGACTAGAGTGTCAGTTTACACAGACTTCAAATCTGCTCATGTGGTTTCATCTAGATATTGTTAATAGATTCCATATTGATTAGATGTATATCTTTTAAATACAATATAAACAGAACACAGCTCGAGGTGTCACCTAGAATGGTGAAGTAATTGCTTAAGGCTTTGGGTTGATTATTTAATCAGTTGATGTATTCAGTCACATCAACTGTTATCACAACTGACAAATATGCCTCCTTTAATTGAATATTCATTCAGTTTTCACACGTCTCTGACACCCCCGCGGATTTACACATTGATCTTTGGACTTCAGTACAGTATGATGAGTAAATATTCAAAACTGCATTCAGAGATCAAGATGGTTTACCAAACTTTATTCTTATTATATTATACTTGTTATTTGTGCTGAAATTAATGAATACCAAGCTAGACCTTGATGACAGCAAAGCAAATAATTTGATTTGGATAAGTTGGCTCCTATTCTCTGTTTATATTTCATAGATTTTATGTTTGGATTTTCTTCAAATCTTTCATTAAAGGATAAAACAATGAAATTAGAAGTAGAAAAAAATTATGCAAATGTATGCACAGTAAAAGTAAAAACAACAGCCACAGTAAAGCCAAAATAATGACTTTCAAAGTCATTAATGCAACTTATCATCTTATTTTGCCCTATTTTCTTGTAAATGATTAATGTACTTAATAGCTTATAGGTAATTACTAAGTTGTATAGTATAAGTCCTAGTTACTAGCTTATAATATCCGTCTGACTGTATATTTTATTCTACAGTATCATAGCATTCAGCTCTTGGGTCTGCACAACTTTTTTCTATCTGCACTTGTGTAACTTTGTTAAAGTTGTGACCTTGGATCGCAGTTCAGCTCCATGTTGCAAATTCATGGCTCAGAGCTCTTTGAAAAGTGGAAACAATCTTTGCACTTTACACGGCACAAGACTGGAAAATTAGAGTCTTTTTTTTTTGGGTTGTCTCATCAAGACCACAGAACAACAGTGACAAAGCTGCTTCGTGGAGCATTGACAACAGTAACACCGGGGTCGGAAGCCCTAGAATGAACCCTGAAGTGCAGAGACTTCTGCTAAATGTGTCGTGCGGTTCTCCAGTGGAAGTCAGTGGATGGATATCTCATTATTTTGGGGGAAATAAAATGTGAAAAGCGGCTCTGCTCCGGTGATCGTCCGTGTCTTTTCAGGGATCCCAGAAAGCTGATGCTAATTCTATTGACTGTTCAGTTGATAGCTCCCACCAAGGGAGACCCACTCAGGTGGACAACCTTGAACTCCTAACCACTGACCCACCGATGCATTCTGACACTATCAGTAGCAGTCTAGACAATGTGCTTTGGCCTCACGTCTCCCAGGCTTTGTGTGGGCTACTCTGTCTGTGTGAGTCAATCTTGGCCCTGCTCTATTGGTTGTCACAGTTCAGCCAATTATAAAAAAAAAGAAGTGAGGAAAAAAAACCTCAAGCACCTGGGGTCCGCAGTCCAATAGAAAGAAAGGTGGAGGCCTTTTTTTTAATGATGATCCCAGATCAGCCGACTGGGTCCAGGCTAACGTGATCCTGCTCTTCTACCCTAAGTTCAGAGCTGATAGAAATGTTTTACTCTCATTCCCTCCACGGAGAGTCGAACCTACTGTATGTCTTTCAATTTTTCATTTGTCCTAGTGGACATTTTCTTGACCTGTTAATTCCATTTCTTTTCACTTAAGACATCCTAACCCGTTATATTTAGTATTTATAATAAACAACTAATAAATGGGTGATAATAAGTGATGGAAATTAAGTGAATTTAATTAAGTACTGTAAAGTCACATTTCAGGTTTTATTTGAGTATCTCTATTTTGCCATAGTACATTTATTTGATAACTTACGACAGTATTCAGTTTGCAGATTGAGAAAGAAAGATAATGATCAGGGATCTAATTTGAGTATTTTTCAAACCGCATGCTGCTAATAAGTAGGTGAGTCACAGTAAAATATTATGTCAGTCAGTGGTTTATGTCTTTATATGTTCAAATCCTGTTTCACATCCGTTCACGCACAATAACCACTTGTGCTTTTTTACTTCCTTTTCCCCACTACAGTATGTCAACAGCAGGTACTTGATTGATCAAGATTCCTTTCACTGAAGTGCACCCCCCCCCCCCCCACCAACACACACACACATACATTCAAAAACACACACATACACACACACACACACACACACACACACACACACACACACACACGCACACACACACACACACGCACACACCATGCATCTCACTTATTTTTCTCTCAGTGATTTTGCAGCATCCTCCCTCAGATTGTTCATTAGACTTGTTTGTGTGGATGCTTGGCTCGGTGGAGGGGTTGTGGGGTCCCTGGACTTAAATGGGTACAAATAAGCCGAGAAATGGATAAGAGAGTGTGAAGAATCAAGTTGTGTGATGTAACATCCGACGCTGGAAGACATCCTTGTCTTTTGATCAAGCCGAGTGAAAAACACTTCACACAGGGCTGTGGACTGAATACAGGGCTCAGTCCCTCCCAGGCTTATGCACAGAATCACCACAACCTGCTTTTTTAAATTTTCATCTTCTCTCCTTGGGCTTTGAACAGTGTTTTCTTTTCTCCTGGAATATTAAGAAAACAATATCGCAGACCCACAGTCTTTGCCATTGTGTTTTTTCTCTCTCCATTATTTTCAAGCAAATTTTCACTGTCTTCCTGATGAACTCCAATTGTTCCCCGAGAAACACACAAATGGCATCGACCTTCGTTACTGTTCCTATTTTGACACATTATAAAATGCTGAACACCAGAATATACAGGATTATCTCCCCTCTCTCAATTTCAATTGAAGCTAGAGAGGGTTAAAACTCTGTGGCAGTACACTGTGCAGCGGAGAGATTGGCTCATTTGTGAAAGCGAGTCCACTGCTCACTAGAATATTATGCTCACTGATTTAATGTCCTTTCTGTCTTTTTCTCCTAGGTAAGCACTTTCTCGCTGCTGTGGCGGGGATGGGGGGTCGGGTCACTTGTCGCGGCGGCTGCCAGTGCCAACGAGGGCTGGGATGACGGATTGAGGTGATGTACATACTTCTGTGTGTCCGCTCACAACAGAATAGCTGGTGGTGTTGAGTCTTCAACACGCTGACAAGCGAGGACAGTGCTCGAGAGGAACCTCCCACCAAAAGTAGTCTGTCCACTTATACGTTTGTCAAAAGGAAAATTCCAATTTCACGGAGCCTGTAGTCTTTGCTGTTTTGGCAGTTGTTCATATTAGTCATGACAATTCAGATCTGGGAATGCAGCAAGTTGGAGAACTACATGAGGCATCAGGTTTTGAACAAACTGTCAGGATAGCTGAAGAGAAAGTAGACGGGGATAAACTTATCAACCAAGTTTTTCCATCACAAACATCCATCACAGGTAAAACTTCTTCCCCATGGAGAAATTTGATTTTCAGTTTGGTCAAAGACAGAACTCACGCAGATTCCAAAATAAACAAACAAACAAAACACAAGAAACTCAAATAAGTAAAACACAGATGTCTACCCAACAGGGTTTTTGTGTGCAAAGCTTGTGCAGTACAACCTACATTGGGTATGTGCTCATCTTAAAGCTACTTTGATCAATATTTCTACGTTCAAAGTTGGTCAACTGACTGTACATGTATTTAATTTGAAAATGGAAAGAATACTCAAATTGAAAGAATGATCCCTTGCACCTGCAGTTCTTAATTCTACATTTAAGAGTCTATTGGCTCATTGTTTTGGATTTGAGCACCACAGATTTACTATGTTGGTTCAGTCTCACAGTTCTCATCAGGGCTGTGTTTGGCCGCAGCAGGCGTCTCTGTTCAGAGAAATCCTTGCAAAAACTGTCTCAAGTGACAAATCAACTTCATGTACACGCACCTTGTTTTTGTGCAATGAGGGATTGACATTGAGTTTGCTAGTGATCACAACAGGAAAAGGAAAATCAGCGTGGATATGGAAATGCAAATGCTCAAGGGAATTGTCCATTTAATGCCTGATTGAAAACAGTATACTTCAGTTTGTTAATCCAGTTATGTATTTCAGTTTTTAAATTTGATTATTTATGAATTCATGAATTCATTTTTGAAATGATGTACTCATGCACTGTTTCTCGTTGTTTTTTGCAATGCTCTATTACTACCTTTGGGACATTGGTGGTCCTCCGTAGAGTATAGGCCTTAAACAGCAGTTAATATTCCAGCAAACCTGCAGTATTGGCACTGTGATGGAACTACTTCCACATCAGTGCAGCAGTCAGGTTGTGGTGTGTTCCACTGAGCCTCCATTATGCATGAGGCCTGACCACCCTCCACCAGCTGTCACCGAGCTGACCACTGAATCCCATCTGGACCCTGGGGGACGTCACCGTGGTCCATCAGGGAGGGTGTAAGATGAACCCACTGACACGGAAAGTCCCACCCCAGATTCCAGTTGCTGCGGGCCTGCCTCTCCCCTCAGTCGATAACCCCCCCCCACCAACCCCCATCCGCGGCTGGGTTTTCTCTGGTTCCTAGGTTCAAAGGTTGAGCTGCTGCTCTGATCTCGTAGCTCGAAAGCCTTTTTTTTACCCCTTTCTTGGTGCCGGTTGTTTCCATCTTGAGTTAATAAGAGAGTGAAGCTTTTAACACATCCTGCCTATTTAATGCTTCATTGTTTAGTATCATACAAACACTCATAATAATCGTACTATTTCAACATTGTTGAAAAATCATAAAAAACAATTCAATAAAACAAAATTTAGAGAGAAGGGAGACAGAAACATTAAAGTAAAACGAAAAGATAAATTACTCACAGTAAATAGTGAGATTTGATAAAAACAACAACACAGACTTGAAAAAGGGGAGATTATTTTTTAAGATGTTTCTTAAAAGAAGATGCATATTTCTGCCTTTCCATTCTACTTAACTGATGCTACATTTAATGATGCGCTGTTTGACGGCGTTAGTAAAGAGGTATATTCAGATAACACAGACAAGAAGACAATGCACGCATGTGGTGATGTGCTTTCTCTGGCAGCTGCATTTGAAGTATATTCATATATATATAGGAATCAATATATTTACACCAGTCAGAGAGAGATATGGTCTGACTTTTGTAATATTTCGCAGTTAGAAAAAATTCAGTCTTTGACCAGTACACTTACTAAGATCTAAGCTTTTTATCTTGTCAACAATATCATTTTTCTTGTCCTCATTTAAATTTAACAGTTAGTATGGTATTTTTAAACCTGCTACAGTATAAGTGATCTTAAGCCACCTGCATGTAGCAGAAACAAGATATGAACACAGCATTGACATATCATCTTTTAAGTTGATACAGTGAATTTGTCAGGAAACAGTTATTTATTTGTACATCCAGCGGCTGTGGAGCAACATTATCTTTCATTTGGATCAAATGTAATGCAGATGTATTCACGCTCTCCCAGCTCTGTTTTTGAAATATCAGGCTTTTATAGCCGCAAAACGCTTCACTGTGTTCACCAGGAATATAATGTGTATTTTGAAGTCGTCTTGTAAAATAGGTGGAATCAGTTGATAATGTCCAGAAAAAGCAAAACACAAGTCAGCCTGCTTGTATCAGCACAGTGTGATCAAATGTGGTAAAGGGACAAAGAGGATCAGGACTTTAAGATTGGATCAAGCTTTTCCAAGCAATTTCCGTACTATTAGAATCTAGAATTGAGATAGGTGTTTTTTTATGTGTAGTGAATAAACGGTATAAGCTCCTTCTACTCTACGTAGCTTTTTGCTGATGAAGAGTGAAACACAGTTCAAGATGGATGGGTCAGATGTTGTTGTTTTTCCCCAGTGAAAGGTCCGTTTGTAGAATACACTGATCGTATTCAAGCTCAGTGCAAGGTCAATCATCTCTGGAACCGTTAATAGTCTCTCTGCCCTGTCTGTATCGATGATGTCATGGCTCTGATGATCACTGTCTGTGTTTGCAAGGAGGGTATTGTCTATTCAGCATGTCTAAAAGTGGCCCTTCGGAGCAGATGGTGCTGGAGGCAGGAGACCTGCACTGCTCTCACCTCAATCTGGATAGCAAGGCTCATCACTCGCTGCCTGGGATGGGATGGAAAAGAGTTTGCTCAAGGCAAAACAGGAGGCAGCAACATCGTGAGAGTTTTTTTCACGGTGAAATCACATAATGCGTTTTCATATGGATATGTAAAACTGAAATGATAATCTCTCTAAACGTACAGTAACTGTGAGCTGTGGGTTCTGAGTGGTTGTTATTTGAGAAGAGGTAAAGTGCTCCCCCCTTGATTTTTTTTCCTTTTTTTTCCAAGGGTGCCATATGTTTGAGTGAGACACCTATCTAATGTCCTCAGGAAGTCTATAGATTAGTCTTAATAAGCACTTACCATACTGCAAATACACGTTACACACAGCCCGTATCACCGAAACGTCTCCGGAATAATCCTTATCACACAGCCTTTGTGTTCTAACATCTGATTAAAGAAAATTGAAGGGACTCTTTTATTGCTGCCGCACCGCAGCTGTGCAGCTAATTAGAAATGTGACCAGTTCCTCCAAATTATAACCCAATCACATTTAAAGCATTTAGCACAATGGAATAGAGTCTTTTGTTGAGAATGCATGTGTGTGTGTGTGTGTGTGTGTGTGTGTGTGTGTGTGTGTGTGTGTGTGTGTGTGTGTGTGTGTGTGTGTGTGAGTGTGAGTGTGTGTGTGTGTGTGTGTGTGTGTGTGAGTACAGTAGGTTTGGTTCCCGGTAGTGAGTAATCTATTTGATGGACGTTGTTAATTAAGAGATGAATTGTTGGAATTACTTTGAAAGGGATTTCAAAAGATTTCGAAAATTCCAATACGATAAAAAAAAAATTGTTGGTAGATAGTAGCATTAGCAGACTGTTATGATAAAACCTATAAATAGCAGCACATATTTGACTTACTGAAACGTTTAACTTTAATACATTTCAGAGAGATCTCATATATCATTTTCCATGCAATGCTCCACTTTAATGTTAATGTGCTGTCCCCCCAGTAACCTGTAACCATGCGGAGCATTTTACATGCGGAACATTTGATGAACTCGTAAAATTGGATGCATTGTTAGAGTTTAAACCAGCCAGCGGTATATGGAGTAGTAAGGCTGTCTATAAGACGTCGGACTGTCTTTCACCTCGGTTTGGTGCAGTGTCAGTGCAGTGTGCTCAGCTCAATGTAGATACACAGATATGGATGGATTATTGAACAGGCTTCCAGGCACACGCCCAGCGGCCCCTGACCAATAGTTTATTATCTGAAGTGTTTGAAGTAAATATTTCTTCTTAGAAAGTCAATCAAATGACTAGAAAAAGACACAAAACGATCACAAAGACATGTGGAATAGGAAGCCGTGCATGTTCAAGTCATGAGTCCACCGTGCTTCACAGATCAGCTTCTACTGTATGATTTGGATCATGAGCAGATGTTTTCTTTCTCCACACTTTGGCCTTTCCATCACTTTGGTAGAGGTTAATCTGGTTCTGAAAATACTTTGATATGTCATTGGGTACCTCATCTGAGGATCCAGAGAACGATACTCAGATCCTGTTGATCCTGCTTGTAGAAATGTCCTGTACAGCCCAGGGTACTATTAGTGTTAGATTGGTAGACGCCTTTATTCACGGTGCAAGAGCTTAGGTAAATCGGCCTCTTTTAGAAAAGTTATGTTGCTCTTTCACAGTGTAAAATTTGCTTCTGTGTGAAACTGGACAAAAACAACAGTTTGGAGGAAAAAAAAGAAAGTGCAAATTAATTCTCATGAAATATGCCCCAAGGTTGTAAAGACCTTTCCACGCATTATCAAAACCTAAGCTCGTCTATAAAATAATATTATAGCAGAGCTTACACTGGGTATCCCAGGTTTCTATTCAATTCATTTGTTAGTAGGTCTAAGTGGGCAGTGCATCTACTACATCTGATGAAGTGACGCGTAAGAGCATCGTAACCTGTTTATATTTGTCATCACTTATTAATAATAAATGGCAAATGGAATGCCCTTTTATTGCATCTTTTTACCTCAGCGCTTTACAAAGTGTTTTACAATGTTTGCAAAACCCATTCACCCCTTAAAAAACACACTCAACCACTGCCATGCAGGGTTCAGTGAGTTACCCAAAGACACTTTGACACATGGACAAAGCCAGATATTAAACAGCCAACCCCTGCAGTTTGAGGACAACTAGCTTTCCCACCTGAGCCACAGTGGCCCGCTTTTCAAGCCGGGAACATGTTTGTGTTTCTCAAACAGACAAACTGCGATTAACCTACAGTACACCATTCACTCAATGGACATTGTTGGGTCCCATCAAAAGAGAGAATATGTTTCACGTCTTCCAGCTATTGGATCTGAATCTCATTCAAGAACTTTGATTCCTATATAAAGGTCACATTTGCATTTGTGTTGATAAGCAGCTGGTATGCACGGCCTTTAACACGCACGTCTCCGCTGCGGTTGCCGGGTCGTTTTGCTGAAATTCCAGGAAAAATTCACATCACATTATTAAATAGCATGAAAATGGGCTCGTGTTGGTTAAATGACAATCGTTATTTTTTTTTATTAATAATATACTGTTTTTTAGAGAAGGCCTCAAACCTTACCTGGTTTTGTATATGTTGCGAGTTAAGTGGTGAGTTAATGCATCAGGATTAAACCTCCATTCATTTATTTATCCAATATTTATACCTCATAAACTATGAAGGGGAGGAGGACACTATGTATCGCTATATTGTACATCCTGCACTTGTCTGTTCATCACAGAATATCTCGTAAAAAAACTGTAATTCAAGTATGGGCACACACACACACACACACACACACACACACACACACACACACACACACACACACACACACAAACACCATGTAATAAAGAAGTGCATGTTCTACAAACTAAATTCAAGGAGACCAATGAGCAGTGGAATGTCTCCCGTTTCTGTAACCTTCATGTCTTTTGACTATCGGAGAAAACCTTTGTGTGAGAAAACAGTAACAGCCCCCCATGAAAAAAAAACAACCCAATACATTAACTAACTTATAAACACATTTTGATTGACATCTTAAAGTATTCCAGCACATCGCTCTTGCTGCTCAATGCTTCTTACTTGGCCAGGTGGCATTTCATTGCAGCACCTAGGTTGTGCAGATTTCTCTTTTCTGCACTGTCCTCTTGTACTTTATTGAATGTGGGTGTTTACACACGAGAATGATGTGCCTGTAGGGTATATGTGTGTGTGTGTTTGTGTGTGTGTGTGTGTGTGTGTGTGTAAGCACTGACACTGTTTTGTGTCGGTGCATAGAGTTTCTGTGTTTTTTCATAAATCCATTTTTTGCTGGTTGTCAGAACTAACGCCACTGTCAGCAGCAGTTGATGGAGCTCCACTCTGCTGTAAGACTCTCTGATCTATCAGCTGTGACGTAATGCTCTCCTCAATCACCCGCCCTGGGAACAGTAAATCAGAGTGCTGCTGCGCTGTGTGCTGGTAATGCATGGTCCCTGCTCCCTGCTTAACTACCGAGCTCATCTGCAGCCCAAACAGCAAGACAGCACTGGGGTATTTATCGGAAATGTTCATCTCTACTATCACTTGTCATTACCACATTAAAAGCATAAGGTCAGGTTATTACATGTAGTATTACCAAAGAGCCGCCTGTACATTTGTTTTCAAAGACGTGGTTGGACTCGAGGCATAGATGTCGTAGCAGATGGAGCCAAGATGAAGACGAAAACAGACTGACAGAGTCTTTGCCTCGAGGCATAGTGAAGTATTAAAACTATTCCAAAACTCAGAATTCTCGTATCAGCAGTTTTACTGCCAATCCATATTGATGATATCCATATGTTGGTCTTCATCCAACAAGTCTCAAAAATTAAATAAAAAAATATGGTGTCTAACTGTTTTAGAGAAAGATGCATAACCTTTTTCTGATCTTGTGCCTTTTTTTCTGAGCTTTCAATTCACTGACTGCTGTATTTTGTTGTTTAAGTTTAGGCACAAAAAGGGTTTGAAAAAACATTGCGATTTGGATTAAAGTAACTACTTTGCCAAGATTGATGATCTCTGTCGTCATGGTTAAATCAATAATCATTTGTTTGGGATATGATCATGATCACGATTAACAAGGAACAGCACTGATGGTCAGTTCACAACAGAAACAGCAGTCTCCCATGTCAAATTCAGATATGTATTTTCAGTATCTAAGCTCCCTGACCTACTCCCTCTGTGGCATTTGTGACTTTATCACTCCTTCCTCTTTTTTTTCCTGACGGACAAGAGTCACTTGAACCCGTAAGCATATGTTGCCTTTGGTCTTTTTTCTGTTATTAATCTTTGGAGGATAGTCTGTCGAACTACTGTATGGAAGAACTGTGGATGGTGTGACTTATTAAGAAGTGGCAATTGTGTTGAATCTGAGAGACGTGTGGAAGCCTAGTTCTCAAGTAAACCGTGGATGACGATGCAATGGAGGGTTACTCACTAATTTGGCGAAATGATCTATACCACAAGGACAGCTACTGCCCTGTGGCCCTGTCAAGAGCAGACAGACGGGTAACAAACCCTGCAGATAAGTATGAACATGGACGTTCACACAGAGGTCAACAGATGGAGCCTGACAGGACATGTGGGGCAAGCTGAATCAGTCTCCTCAGAAAAGAAGGCTACTGTAAGCGTCTGCTCAAGAACAATCGGACAGTAGATGTGTACCCACTGGAAGACTTGAAACCAGACCGAACAAGGCTAGTTAGGAGGATTATTGCCGGGGTCAGAATAACAAATGTTTGGGGGTTTTTTCTGCAAAGAACATGATCTTGTAAGTGTGACAGGAGTCAGGTTGTTGGCCATGGAGTAGAACTGACAAGAGGGGGCTTACTATTCTGGGATGCAGGATGATAAGAGAACCGCATGAAGAAGAATATCCATCTGGCTTGATGAGAATTTAATTAAGTATGCTGGATGCTGCATCCTTTTATGAGCCATCAACATTTATAAAACAGTTTTTCATCTCCAGTGTTGCCTTTCCAAGCAAGCAGCTCTTCTTGTTTGCCTTTGTCATAGCTTCTCTTTGTGAGGACAGCTGGTCTTATGGACTAAGATGGAGTTTTTCAAGTAGCCTCTAGACAAGAGAAAGTGATGAGTGGGAATAGGCACTTAGACCAATGCTTGATTTCACGTTTTTTCCTAGAAGTCCAGGTGAACGATATGGAGCAAGAAGTGGATTTGTATAAAAGGCTTGAACAACTTTAGAAATGCTGC
Source organism: Scophthalmus maximus (assembly GCF_022379125.1). NCBI lineage: Eukaryota > Metazoa > Chordata > Actinopteri > Pleuronectiformes > Scophthalmidae > Scophthalmus > Scophthalmus maximus. The sequence goes on from NC_061525.1 coordinate 11,183,030, forward strand.
CACTTCTGCTGTTACCTGAACATGATCCAGCAAACAAATCGCTTTTAAAATCATTAAACAGTGTCTGAAACACCCTCCCCGCAGGTAGCATGAGTATTTACCGTACCTTAGGCTGTGAATGCTGTGATATGCGGCATTGGTTTGTGCAACATGTCAGTAAAGCTAGCAATCCACACTTCACAGAAAGATTAGCAAAGTGTGAAGATGAGAAGGTATGTGGGATTTGAACGCCTCTGTCAAGCTCTCTTTATTCATTCTTCACACGACTACCGATGGAAAGCTTCTCTCCCCCGGTTCAGAATATATATTCAGAATAGCCCCTTTCCAGGTGTGGTCTCCAGTTACTTGTTTAGTCAGGCTAGCAGACCACAACCCACACTTATATATTATTAATTCAATTGTATTCAGCTCTAAACTATTGATTTCAGATAAATCTCGTGGGTTGAAATGTCTCTGAAATTTAGCGTAGTAGCAGTCTTAAGTAAAATAACTAACACTAAAACTGAGGCTGACAACAGACTGGACAAAATTAACTTTAATAAGCAAGGACTCAAGGTATGAGCAAATTGGCAACAGGTGAAAGCTGGAGGTACATTTTACTCCCTCCCATAGTTAGGGAACCATAAGAGAGAGGATGCAGTGAGAGGTGGATGTGCCAAACTCTTGACACTTGTTATCTCTGACCTAATTCATCATGTTGCCTTCCTGTTGTGTGGTGTGGCAGATATGGCCACCGCCTGACAAGCCCCATCAAAACATGTACATTTGGATGCCAAGAATTGTCCTCATCATATCTGCTGAAGTGCACCGTGCAGGAAAGTGTAAACAGAAATTTGCAATGTTTTGTAACATTGCACGATTCTGCAGCAGCCGAGTTTTTAGTGTCTTATAAATGTAATTGAATTTACTGACATTTTCCAAATAATATATCATATTGCCACAACTGAGAAACATCCATTATCAGGCTACCACATTATATACCATACCACGCTATATAGTCTGCACATGATAGCTGAACTGTAAGACAAGCTCCAGAGGAAAGTTAATGCTGTCATCCATGATTGTGAGGCAAAAAGCTTTATCAACATTTCCTCAGGGCAGCGAGGTCACATGCATCTTCACAATCCAAAAGATAAATGGATCAGGTTTCACGCCACATGTAGTTCAGGGCCTCGTCTGCCAGCAGCCACATAAACACAGGCTTTCGGCCTTAAACACAGGGTGCTCGGTCTAGTGAGGCTTGTCAAAACACAAAATGGCCCTAAGCTAAAGCACTGGTTTTGACGTGATCGATGGACACTGAAGGGGACATTACTGCGGTTTCTCTTGAGTGGCCTGCTGATTTTCTCTAGCCTTGCTTTGTGGGATAAATGCAGCGTGTTTACGTTGAGATTTGAGAATCGGTGATCGTGGGATTAGAATAAAATACCACCCGTGGTAGTTGTGGTGTCGAAGGAGGCACTAGTTCCACATCGGCATTTACAGAGCAAACCACGACTGTTTGCAGTCACCATGCGACTTTGCACAAATTTGCGCCACTGAGCGTGATTTTATATGGGATACCGTATACACATTTCCCTGGCCTGGTGTTAAAATGATATTGGCAAGTGAATACCCCACATGTGTCTGTATTCATTTGACTTGTTATTGCAACAGGTGTTACCTGAAGATAAAATGTGAAGTGAGAAATATGATTTTTGGTTGAAGGATAGACATTTCTTATCTCAGATAACCACTTTACTTCTGTCATAACATGTCTCTTTCTCTGAGTTCGGCTGCTTGAAAAGTGTGTGTGTGTGTGCGCGTGTGAGTGCGTGCGTGCGTGCGTGCGTGCGTGCGTGCGTGCGTGTTTGCTTGTTTGCTTGACATGCATATTCTTAGGTTGAATTTCGGTTTGCTCTATTTCTCTCTTCTCTTTCCCCCTTTCTTCCCCTCAAGTACTGTAAGGTGGGTGGTGGGTTTTCAGTTTTTATTTAAAAATCGGATTAAATACTTTCAAATTTAACAGAAATTTGAACTTTTTTCATTTTTGTGTCAGAGATTATAAACTAAAACGATGCTGCAGCAATGGGGCGTATTTTTCCATTCCTCATTGCTTTTCAAAAAGCCCACAAAGCACTGGTAATGAGCCCTGGCTATTTACACCATTCAGCATTTGGCAGAAGCCATTGCGCTGTTAACTTTGTATTTCACTTTGAAAGTGAAAGCTATCCATTGACAATGGAGGCAGCGATGTTTGGGTTGTTCACCATTGGCAGTCGTCCTTTCTGACAGATCAATGTTACTAAATGTGGAGGTTGCTCTGCTTGGAAATGCTTGTGTGAAAGTGTTTCCGCAGTATGGATGTGAACATCTTGTGTAGAGTGGCTGTATAATTTAACCGAAATTATTTAAATAATCAAAATCCATAATTTACTGTATTGCAGCCAGTAAATAAAGAGAACATTATTCAATAAAAAGGGGATTTTTTGTTCGGAAACATCCGTTTTATGCCAGCAAGAGGTGTTAAGGATCGTGCCTCAACTTAGACCCGGTTCATAGTCAGAGTCTTTTGTGGTCCTCGGTCAGTAATTTGTACAATATCATAACTGATTTCAGAACGGTTGAATACAAAAGCAACTTGACAAGCACACATGTCTGAAGCTCACTATAGTATCCGTCACATGATTGTTCAAAATGCAGCGTACTGTGGCCTAAAGAGGGTAGTGAATCAAAAGATGAACCCAAAAAAAAGACAACATCACATCCTGTATGCAACATCACACTGTTCTGAGATGCAAGGAGAGACGTCTATCTTTAGCCACCACTGTCCAAGCAATGCTTGTCCTGAAGGCAAGCCAATGCACTAATGGAGCTACACAATGGTTTCCAGAGGTTTCCAGATTTACTCCTATTCTGGCAACTCGGGAGACATGGTCTGGGTACAAAGATAAGACGATCATAACAGCCAAATGATCCAACTGTAGAATTGTCTAATAAAAACAGCTCTTAGAACAAATGCAATGTTTATGTGGAGTATGTCACTGGGTTTTCAGTGGGCTAGAAGATCTTTACTCAGTTTTTGGGTCGTTGAGTATTATGTGTATCTACAGAAAGTAGTTTTGCCTTTATTATAGATACATTTTTATAGATTTTTGAGGAAAAAATGTTTGAAAATGTCACATGAAGGAAATGAAGTGCATAGAAAAAAAGAAGTTTGGAGATACAGTATGTTTGAACTGAATCATGTTACATCTCGTTATCGAGAAACCAAAAGTCTTTAGTTGCACAGGTGAGAGCTGCTGTTCTTCCTCTGGACATTAAGCAGAGAATCAATTTTCAATTAAATCACTTGACAAAAACCTAAAATATTCTGGTTGACAGATGATCAGAGACTGGAGCTACTAATAATAAGTTTCGCTCATAACCAAACATTACCGCCTGTGCCGCCTGGAGAATGCTATCGTAAAATTTGTAATGATGAATTACAATTTCAATGGAATCAGTCAGTGCACACATACAAATTTCTTCTACTTTAAAATTAATGCTGTATTTTGCGTGTATAAAGTCAAATGATAGTGACTCATTTGTGTTTTGAAGCCTCCCTTTGTTTTTTAACACCAACAGTTGCCACCAATAGTTTGGATTCACAACTTTTTTTGTCCAATCTCTCAGTGCTCCAAGTCACTGAGTCCCGAAATCTCCAAAATCGAGCGAGGAGCAAAACAGAACATGAAGACGAAGTAACCTCTCAGCAAGATATCGGTAGAGGCATGGTCCTACAGGCTGCTCTGTTGGTGCTACTTATAGAAGCACTGGCACCGGTTCCTCTCTGTTTATAAAGCTGGCAGGCCCAGAGCATGGGGTGGAGACGGTGGAGATCTCTGATATTTGGCAAAGTCAACAGTGGTAACAGGAGGATACTTCATCATAGTCACAGTCACTGTCAGGTACCTTAGACCTCGCCAGCTTTTTCAATTTCTCCCGGCCTCACAGCAATATGCCAAGCGGAGAAATAGCAGTTGAATTGCATTCTGTGCGTAATTTTGTTTGTATAACACAGTGGAGGGAGTGACCTAAATGGCGCTGAAGGACACCCGCAGAGATATAACCAATAATACAGTCGGTGGTGCTCTAGGCTTGGCTGCTGCTGCAAAAATGTCTCTTATTTGCTTTTAGGGGAGGTCACCAGATGGCATGAAAGTCACCAGCCTTTACCCCTGACAAACCGGGAGACTATTTAGTGGGGACTGTTGTTTGCTCTCTGGTGTGAAAGTGTTGGCAAGTGTAGGTGTAACTAAAAGCAAGCCCACTTTCACCCGTTGTGACTGTGGTATCTGCAGCGCCTCAGTTCGGGCGGTGTAGAGCCAAACGTGCGGGGTGGCTTTCAAATATCAAAGGGTCTATTCAGTCAAAAATCACATTTTGTCACTTATATTTAAGGAATAGTTTGACATTTTAGTTAGTGTGCTTATTCCATCGATGCCAATACATCAACCTCCTTTAAATCTCACTAATAAACACGTTTGATTATCCGTAGAGACGAAAGAAAGGTCAGGGAGCTTCAGAGGCATTTGTAGGACTGTGTTAGCTTCCTCTATGCTAAGCTTAACTCACTTGCTGCCAACAGCTTCATATTATGTGAGAGTGGTATCGATCTTCTCGCAGCAAGAATACAAATATGCATTTGTTCAAAAAATCTCAAACTATTCCTTTAAGTGCTGTCACGTATAAAGCTTTGGTTTAATGTGTCTCAGTGTTTTTTACATATAGTATATTTGTGCTCTGAACACAAAGGAAACCATCACTGAATTGTAAATACAGAAATATATTTCAAAAAGTAGACCTGCAACAATTAGTCAATTCATAGTCAATCAACAATAATGTAATCAGCTTCCAGTTTGTTAACTGAGTAATAATTTGCCATCTGATGACATGGCTAAAAACACTAAACATTCACTCTAACCAGTTTCTTAGATGTCCATGAGGATGTCTGTCTTTCATGAGAGTAAACTAAATGTCCTTCAAAAACAGAGCTTTTTGAAGATATTGACTTTGGCTCTCTCTTTGTCTCTCTCACAAACACTTTGACCCGTCTGCCATAGTCAGACTGACCATCGGCAGCACCAGGAGAAATCCCAGCACATGTCAGTGTTTCTCGTTAAAACATCCATTGAGTTCTGACCGTCCTCGGCAGGACAGTGCATTTCTTAGCAGGCAGGCAGACCTCGCCTTAAAACCGTCCCTGCCCTGTGAGAGCGTACTCTGTGTCTCCTCTGCTCCCACGCTGACCGATCAGCTCCAAAACTTGCTCATCAGGATTTACCTTCCCAAGTAATGTTTCCACCAAATTTGGTGAAAATCCGTCCGTGTGTTGTTGAGTATCTGCTTGGGCAGATCTAGAGATAAGTTAGATTAAAGCTGCAAGCAGCGATGATCGGGCCCTCGCACTCTCGCCGTCGGGGACGCGCCGGCAACCACTCTCCACGCGTCCGCCGAGTCTCGCGACGGCCGGTCGGGACGCGCCGATTTCTCTTCCCCGCGTCCTCACTTTCAAAATGCCATCTTCCTGGCGAGTTCAGTCCGTGGCACCGACAGACTTCGGCCTGGAGATACGTTCGCCGGTGATATTTCGTAAGCGTGGGTGGCTTTCTTTTTCTGTATTGTAAGGAGCGCTAAGGACTTGCTCTGCAACGGCCGAACTCAAAACTCATATCCGATCGAACCTGTCCTCATTTGTAACATGTGTGCTGTGTTTCGTGCCTGTAGAAGCATCCCCGACACAGTGAAAGAACACCTCACGTTTCGTGGCGAATCGCGCTCCGCTGTGCCCGCACCTTTCGTCGTAGACTATAAAACCCTATGGGCAGTTTGATCGGGAAGGTCTCATCTACGCGTCGCCCAAGTTTGAGGTGGTTTCGATTAACGGCCAAGGAGGAGGTGGTAAAAGTACGACACCTTTGATTTTCCATGTTTAGTCATATAAAATCCAAAATGGCTGACTTCCGGTTGGGCGGAGCTAATGGCTCCAAGAGGCTTTTTTGTAGGTCGGAGGAAGATACACTAGCCAACCGAATTTCGTTCATCTACGTCAAATTTAAAGGCGGGGGCCATGACTTTGAAATGTTGTAGGGGGCGCTATGGAGCCATTTTGACACAATTGGACAAAAGACACATATTGGACATATTGACTTGCCACTCTGAACATGCCTGCCAAGTTTCGTGAGACACAAATCAACTCAAGTGCCTCAAACATGTATCCGTATTTGATGGCGAACAGGGCGTCACCATGGCAACAGCGTTTGACACATGGTCAAAAGTTTCACAGTACAATATCAACCACGTCTCAGAACTAAGCTGACCAAATTTGAGGTTGCTCCAGTGAACCTGCGAGGCAGAGGACGTAAAAGAAGAATTTCAAACTTCCTATCACCATTAGGTGGCGCTATGACTTATGTCCAATATTGACATGTAGATGTGTTTATGGCGGGACTGTTTTCATGCCTGAGAAGTTTGGATCAGATTAGACCATGTACCTTTGATTTGGAGCAACTTCCTGTTCGTGGCGAATCACGCTTCACCGCGGCCACGCCTTTCGATGTGGAGTAAATCTTTTGATATCGTTTGATCCGGAAGGCCTCCTCTACGCGTTGCTAAAGTTTGAGGCGGATCCGAATAACCGCCTAGGAGGAGTTCGTCAAAGTACGTCGCCTTCCGTTTGCCACCTACGGCAAGGTAAAATCCAAAATGGCTGACTTCCGGTTGGGCGGAGCTAATTGCTCCAAGAGGCTTTTTGGTAGGTCGTCGGAAGGTACATGAGCCGACCGAATTTGGTTCTTCTACGTCAAATTTAAAGGTGTTAAAATTGACTTTTAAGTGTTCTAGGGGGCGCTATGGAGCCATTTTGACACAATTGGACAAAAGACACATATTGGACATATCGCCTTGCCACTCTGAACATGTCTGCCAAGTTTCGTGACAAACAAAGCATCATAAGTGCCTCAAATATGTAACGGATTTTATGGCGAACAACGCGTCACCATGGCAACAGCATTTGAGTCGTTTCAAAAATTTTCACAGTATAACATCAGCCGTGTGTCACAACTAAGCTGACCAAATATGGAGTGGATCCAATGATCCTGAAAGGCACAGGATGTAAAAGAAGAATTTCATACTTCATGTTACCAGTAGGTGGCGCTATGACTTATGTCCAATATTGACATGGGAATCTGTTCAGGGTGCGACAGTTATCATTCATGAGGAATCTGGTAAAGATTTGTCCAAATATGGTTGAGTTATGATGATTCCAATTTTGTTAGCCGTTAGCTCGTAGTTTTTCAATAGCCGCGCGGACGGCTTCCGACGAATCGTCACCGATTTTTTTATATGAGATTGTCCAATATGTATAAGTGTACTGAGCAAGTTTGAGGTTGATCGGGCGAATCTGCGAGGCAGGGGAAATAAAAGTAGGATTTGTCACGTGAAATTGCCAGTAGGTGGCGCTATGACTTATGGCCAATATTCAGATGGAGATGTGTTAAGGGCGGTCGTCTTATCATACCTAAAAAGTTTCGTTCAGATCAGACCAAGCACCTTCGATTCAGAGCTGTCACTATATGCCCCCGAAAAGACTCCCTTACATAAGGGGGCGCTATGGAGCCCCATGGCCACACCCAGTGCCAGGCCTCTGGGTCTGAGTAGCGGGAAGAATTTCTGACGTGTGTGCCAATTTTCCTTCGTTTTCGTGTATGGGAACAGTCTGAAAACTGAGCGAACGATGCTGAAAAATAAGAATAATAATAATAATAATAATCCTTACGGAAACAATAGGGCCTTGCACCTCGGTGCATGCGGCCCTGGTGCATGCAATGCCCCAGGTCCGCGCACCTCGTGCTCGGGCCCTAAAAATGTGTCTTTTTCAATTTTGGCGAAGCAAACCTTTAAACAGTTTACTGGTATAATATTGATGCATGTCCCAATTGGGTTGAGGCCTCAGACCGATGCAGTTCCCTCGGTGACTCAGTCACAGGACAGCCCCACAGTGTGTCAGGATGAGAGCAGCTCACTCGGAGCTTGTCAAACAGCAGTATTGGGTTGATGGATTTCCTGTGTGACTTGTGGGTTGTTTCACTTTTAACAGGAGAGTGGCTCAAGTCCTGCCATTCACAAACCTGGCCGCTGATAACATGGGGGAAGGAAGGCAGACGGCGCCACAGTCCACCTGTCACTCTGGCTCCCGCTCCAAATGGCTGCGGTTGAATTAACTGATCAAAGACAAGCCCACTTAAGCAAAACAGAGTCCGTGCGTCCCGCCGAGAGACAAAACATGCCGGTATAAATCGGCCTCTTGTTTCACGCAAACATGGCGGACTTGACCTTTCGCAAGCATTTCAAGTAGCCAGAGGGACCTGACGGAGAATAAGTTAGACTTAAGAGAGGAAGTTCCTGCTGGTGCTGACATTACTGGCCATCTGCTTTAACTGGTCGACTGGGAGACTGCCCCCGAGGCACGTACTTAAAACGGTGCAAGCTTTAGATTTTATTTTTAGACTTAAGAGCCTCTCAAAAAATACGTTAGTTACTCCTGTTGGACATCATTTTAAATTGTTTAATTAATTTCAGTTTTCACTTAAATTTTGTAGTGATTATTGATCAGGCCTAAACTGGTAAGGCTGCAAAAATGTGCAGCCATGCTTGCTTGATAATTTTATTGAATAAACTATTAACTGTTTGGTCTTGAAAATGTCAAACGTTCTTGACAGTGCCCAAAGCTCCAACTCAAAAAGCACGTCTTTGAATTTGTTTGTCAGTCTGAGATGCCAACCAAAGAAGGAAATGTACTGGTACCACTGGTTCACCCAAGTTACAAGACATATTTTCTCTCTCAACGTTTTACTGTTTATACATTTTTGTCGGAGAGTTAATTTCTCCATGTTTGTGCGAGGGCTTCATTCAATTTTATCCCTCTTATCAAAAAAAATCTAATCTTTTAATTGTCCGTTAATTAATTGATCGATTAATATTATCTTTTGTCAATCAAAAGTGAGAGAGTAGTGACAATGCACACACAACCAGAGATGACATCTTTAGATTATTTGTTCAGTCTCAACTCAAAGACAGTCAGTTTACTATCATGTGCCATGCTCACAAATCCTCACATTTTAGAAACCGGGAACACGAAATGTTCAGCATTCTTTCAACGACTTATCCAATTAACCTGTCATCAAAATATTTGCAGTTTAATTTTCTGCTGAATGTTTGTTAGCCTTATCTGCGCAGCTCTGTCTCCAGTTGATTCTTTATTTGAGAGATTATTACCTCCGCCAAGAAGGCTCCGTACTGCACAAAACTTGGTATAGGGATGGGAAATGGGCCAGGGAAGAACCCATTACATGTTGGTGCAGATTCAGTTAAAGCGGAGGGATGGAGGTATTTTTTTTTAAACACTAAATAAATAAATAAAAAGACGTTTTATTCCAATTATTCCCTCATCATGTTTGTTGAGTGTCTGCTGTTGCATATCTATTGTTTATAAATGTAATTTCTATGAGAAAGGGATGTTCTTCGTCATGCTGTTACACAAAACAGCCTGGCGTGTGCCGCTCTAGCGAGTCCATAACTCATAATGTAAAACTGGAATCCAGCATTTTTTGAATAAAATATTATAAGCTGTGCATCAGTGTGTAGGAGAGATGAGTGTTGAAACAGTAAAAACGCCACACAGTATTTCATGTGCTTGGAGACAGACTCCGTGCTCAGTGATTCATAAATGTTGACGAGGTTTATCGGGTCCCAGTTGAGGCCGATAACATTGCCTACCTTCACTGTCTCAGTAAATTCTGTCTCCATATTTCACTGCCTGCTAACACCAACAAGATGACAGTTTTGTGAAATGCAACAGTCAGATGTTCTGTAATGCTTGCTGTAGGTTGAATGTGAGGAAAGTAACAGATTGCCGGTTTAAAATGAGTTTTTATCACTGCTTTGGAGCGCCTGGAAATTTAACTGCGCACAGTTTCAGTGCTGTGTTAAGCTTCTCTTTACAGCTGGGACTGGCTAAGTCTCGGTGTTTTGTGACTGTGTTTCTTTTATGGCTGTGTGTAATCAGACTGCTGTCTTTCTCCGGATTAATAATAGCTGTGATTTCACGAGGTGCTACCGTATCGGCGTGGATCTGTTCCAAGATGTCATTTGGCCAGAGAGCATGAACCGGCAGCAGAATGAATGACTGCATATCCCATTACCCCCAGTGCTGGGTTTGCATTTTGTCCTCTCTCGTGGTGCTAAACCTAAGGTATTTCTCTCTATATTTGTATTCATAAAAAAACAAACAAAAGAACCCCGGAGTATCTGCAGAGGAGAAGGAACTAGTGTGATTTCTTTCCCTCACCAACACCCTTGATTTACACCTCACCTTGTTATTAAATGTGAATGAAAGCTTGTGAAAAGGTGGTTATTGATGGTTGCATAGCTAGCAGCAGGAATAATGTAATGATATGTTCAGATTCGGAGTGGTGTTCGGACCAGCAGGAAAGCAGAATGACCTCAGCCCGGCTAAGTGATGGGCTCAACTCGGCTCCATCTGCCCATTGTGTTTGCCCTTGGCAACCCAACATAGTTGCTAGTGTTGGTGAGTTAATGAGGACTGCAGAAAGGTTAAGTAAACAGGAGGGGCCAGCCTAACAGGAAAATTACTACCGCCATCATCGCAGACCATGGCTGAGCAGAGCTTGGGCTGCTCTCATCATCATGTCATTCATCAGCTCTGATTTTAATGATGCGTGGGTGATATTGAACTGCAGATTACAGCAGCAGGCTAGTCGTCCATATTGGCACTCCTAGCTGCTGAAAGCTTTGCATTCTAAATGAAGTCCACTTTGCTGAGTTAGATAATCAAGTACAACCCTATCTATTTGGTTCTCTTTTAAAGAATACAGTACAGTATGTGAAAGAGAGTTTGGGGGAAAGTGGCCTTTTTTCAGTCTTGCCATCCCTCATGGTTTTGAATGGCTCCTTGGAGCTTCCCCTCAGGACGAACACAGCCTGCCGACTCCCTACATACCATGATGGATGACGGGATTGTTATTCAGCATTCCGAGGCTCCGCTCGGCTGCCAAGCTGCTGTCTCCTCCGATGGCCATTGTTCTCCGGTCGGCTGGAAGAGTCACCTTTATCCGATTGAAATAAATGAGATATACTCAAACTGAGACATTAATTACAAAGTTTATCTCCCGGCTAAAGTACACTAATAAAGGACTCTAATAAGGCATCCATCAAAGCTGGACTCTGTGGACGTGGCTAAGGGCACTGGCCAGAGGTCAACCGATTTGATGAATGACAGTCTGCATGATGCAACAAAAGGTATTACAGATCTGTCCTTCCATGCACGAACACTCGAAACGCACTAAAACGCAAAGACACACTATGACAGAAATTTCACAAAATGTGTTTGTTTTATGAAAACATTGTTGTTAAAAATTTACTCGTCCACTTTATTAAGCAGAAACAATACATCCATTTGTGAATCTCGTGTCGCCGCCCAGCTTAATGCCTCCAGCCAGTCATACATCTGGGTGTTGCTCACGTGCATTATGTTTGCTTGTCAACACAGAGAAAAGCAGCACAAACTGTAACTACTGCTTTTGTGTGTTTGCCCGCAGACAGTTATGACAAATTGTGCATTCGGCACTGTCGTGTTCACTGGTGACTGCTGCAGGCCAGGCCAGAGATTAGCTCTGGTGGCTCAAAGATAAACTCAAAAAACAAACAAACAACACAACCAGGAGAGTAGTTTACAATTGATTAAGGTTTTCTGTAACCTAACCCTGTGGCAGTGCATGACTCTTAAAGATTTTCAACCATAACACTGCATCATATCAGTCATAACAGTCATTTTTTTCCCCACATGATCCATTCATGTCAACAACTGACTGTGAGCTATGTTATTTACAGTCACTTGTGACCAAACAAGATGGTGGGAAGATTTCTCAGCTGCATTACTTGGCCTCCTTCTGTTGTCTCCCCTCCGGAGGTGCACTTTTAAAAGGCTGTGGTCGGACCAGATCTCTTGCTTCCTGCCAGAGGATGCATTTAACACAGAGCTGGGGGAGTTTCAGAGATGATGAGGGCGAGTCATTGAGAGACAACACACATGTCAGCATTAGATGTGAATTTGCACACCGGCAACACGGAGCACACACTTACACTTCCTCTACTCCTTCATCGTGCAGCAGATAACACAGTTTTCATACACACACTCCAAATGCAGGATAGATTCCAGTGCGGTTTAGTTCCTCTAAACAATATTCCCTTTCTCGTTCTTTTCTCTTTTTTTTGCTGGATGTTGGAGTTTGTTTCAGTAACTCTGCTCTGATGCTGTTGCAAAAAAAAAGAGCTAAGAATAGCTCTTCAAAATAAAATAAAGAGAGCTGATACCGATTTTAAAATATAGCGTGTAATTTTCATTCTTCATGTAATGAGGAATCATATTAAGATTTTCATGAACCCAATGATATGAAGCAAGATATATAGAATGAGGATATCTTTCAAAAGCAGATGCATATAAAGGGCTGTGAAAGGAACTTTTCCTATGATCTGCTAAATCCTAGAGCCTTTTTTTCTCTTGTGCAGAGAGGCAAATTGTCCATGCAGTACAATTTTAGTGACCATATTGTGGCTTTTGGCAGCGACTCAGAATGACTGTCTGACATCTCCACTGCTGCTCTGCTCTGCTAAGATTGCACCAGCTGTCCCCTGTTTGCTGTCTAATGTCTTCTTTGTTAACATTTTATCAGCCGTCTGATAATGGCGTAACTGGAGGGCAGGCTCGCTCCAGCACTGGACTACAATGGCAGAGGATGCATAGCAAAAATCTGCTGTGTGCACGAGTCAAAGAGGGACAGTTTGCGAGATGAGCAAGCGCTTAATCTGCTGGTGATCAGCGCGTTAATAGAAAGAAGTGCTGCTAATTAGCCCTAGATGTTAAGAGTTTCAATTTCCAAAAGCCCTGTCAGCCACAAGTGCATAATATTCTCATCTTGTCTTGTATCTGTAATGCAGTAAATACATGTTATATGTGGTGACACACTGAGATAGAAAGAGAAGTGCTCATGAAAACATAAGGGAATCCTTTTAACAAGACTTAAATCAGATTATTTGTGCTCAAATTGTGTCTTTGGATTATCAAACAGGTGTTCTCTTGCATGTACTACATCATATGAGCATAAAAGCTCATTCATCAGTGAAAGGAAAATGACCGGCGTAATCAAGTGTATTACTAACAATATGCAAAACAGCAGCTTCCCCTCATATGCAAAACAGCCCTTTTACTCCTTAAGATCTATTATTCACTTTCTTGCTTGCATATCCAATTACTAAATGAGCTTTGACTCATTCCAACAACTCCCCTCGCAAAAAACTCTATGGAGGCAATTAGTAACACCGGAGGGTAACATGGCCTGTCTTCTCGTTGCTCTCTCTCATATTGTGATCCATGCTGATCATCCAGTTAAATTCAAACTTGTCTCCATTCAAAGTGTGGAACAAGCTACTCTATATACTGTATTTGCACATTTGCTTTCTGCATAGGGAAGAAATATACATAGGCAGTTGCTGGTTTAAGTTAGAGAATCAAGATCCACTGATTATACACGGATCTCCTACTGCATGTCTGGTTGCACACAGTGCTTGCTGTGATCAGTGGTTGCCTTCAAAGGACAGTGCCATATTGTAGATGGGAAATAATGTTACAGGAGCTTGTTTCTTCCCCTCACTGCAGCAGACGTTCACCCCTGCAGGCTGACCAAAGCTCTGTGGTTTGCCCAGGGCAAGCTGTCTTGCTCGTCTGTCAATTGCCAGACCTAAAGCTGCTGGATCTTTGCCTGAAGACTTTTAAAACTCTCTGGCGAGAGGTCATACATTGAATTAGAAAGCCAGTGGGGGGAAATGTCTTGGTTCTGGAGCAAAAGGAAAGTATTAAACTGCATTTCTGTGGCAGCAGTGCCTCAAGCACTGCTTGCCCTGTCAGTCTGGACCTGGCCTGTCAAGTTTATTTCCGGGGAAAAATACATTTAAATATCACGGATGGATTCAGTGTTCAGTTGACCTCTCAAATTTGCTATTGATTTTGTGGTTTCACCATGTTGTCTTATTCTTTTTTTTAAATTTTATAAATTTCATTTCTAGACATATAGTGGTACTTCAGTTTCTATGCGTTCGCATGTGTGTGGGTGCATAATGCCGTTCAGTGCTGAAAAAAAGTCTTCAAATCATTTATTTAACGTTGCTATGTGCAGTCTTCTTAAAAACAAACAAAATGTATGTTTTCATTTGGTGCTATGACAAATATATTCATCTTTTTCGTTCTTCATAAAACAAATAACACATTTAAGATAGTGTGTTGTTTAAGTGGTAGGAGTATTTTTCTTCTCCATCTTTGCTGATGCATTACCGTGTATCTTGGTGTGTTACTGCCACCTGTGGATCAGTGGCATAGTGTGAAACCTTCAGCAGAACTGTGGATCGTGTGCCCCACGTGTATGCTCGTCCTCGTGCACGAGATAGACAAATCCAGGAAAGCGGAACCGTTCAGAAAAGCCGCCGGTACCTTGCTACTCATTTGGTAACGCCCAATTATCCAACACTTGGAGAACATTTTAGAAATATCGGAGTCACTATATGGGAAGGACGTTCACCATTAGAGTGCAGAACACAAATACACAACATATCAATTGGAGAACTTTCGTAATCGTGGCGGGCATCACTCTGTTCGTAATGGGGCAACAAAATAATAAAGCAGCCTGGAAAACTAACAAGCCACTGAAATACGGGGAAGCACATGCCTCCTCCACCAGCAGCATCTCTGCACTTCAAGTGGTGAAGTGTTTGTCATTCAGCTTAATAAGGTGGCCTCAACAGGGAGCACCACACCAGCAACCTGCGGACGGAGAGCTTGGCTTGGGGTTATGGAGGATTTATGACTTCATTTGGCACATCGACAGTGAATTGATTTGCATAGGACTGCACACGAGTGGAGCTGTGGGAATTGGTTTTGTCATGTGAAGCTCTCTGCAGAGATGACATGCATTTCCTCTGCATGGTTACAAAAACAGACAGGTTTTGTGCATTATACGAAACTGTTTTTACAGACGTCCCACTAAGACATTTTCAAATACAGGTAATTAAATACAGGTGATCTTACATGAGGCGGCTATGGATCAGGAGGTAGAGGCTGTCGTCCACTAACCCGAAAGGCGTCAGTTTGACCCCAGCTCCCAGCATGCTGATGTGTCCTTGGGCGAGACACTTAACCATAAATTGCCTCAGACGGTTCTTTCGGCGGTGTGAATGTGAATGGGCCACAAAAGAAGAAAAAAATGAAAAGCAGCGCTGTATGAATGTGTGTGAATGGGTGAATGTGCTTTATAAATACAGACCATTTACATCTGTTCTGTTAAAAAAAAACTATAAGGAAATCTATACAGTGTCAAAATAAACATGGTCAGAAAGAAAGTTGTATATCAAATCAAAATTATGGCACACAACATCAAAAGGTGAGTCACTGAAAATAGAGTTCCATGTCCATATTTTGATTGAAATACCACAAAATATGAGAAGTAAGATCAAATGACTGACTTTGCATCTTACAAGTCTGACTAAGTAAACTCTTTGTCTGACCATGATTATATCAAATCGTATCTTAGGTTATTTTTCTTTTCGTGGAAGGAAAAACAAAAACAGATTCAAGGAAAGCTACAAGTATACAGCTATAAATAAAACAAAGGGGGGAAAAAACTCTGCTGTTAGAGTGACTGCCTCACATATTGTTTTGTTTAATTATTCATCTTCATTTGCGGATAGCAAATATGTTAGAATATATAATTTATTATGGTTAACAATTAATAAATTACTACTTTAATAAACTACTTTTAAAGAAGTAAGTCCCTTAATCTTTTTTTTTAAAAAGCTCACCACGTATTATTGAGACAGCGATGTCGAGTCAGTCAAGTTCATGGTTCAAACTCAGCTCTGTTGACTGAACCGCAAGTTTATCCTCTGTGCTGAATTGCCTGCAGGAACATTTTAAACTTTACAAATGATTTTCTCTCACTGAGTTCAAAGCTGCAGTTAGGGTTGTATAAGATGAATCCTGTGGGAACTATTGTTTTGCATAAGTAGTTATCTTTCAGGCTGCGGCAGTGCTCTCTCATCTCCCTACCTCACATGTCTCCGTGTTTTTTGGGCTGGGAGATTGTTTTTTGTAATATGATAATGCATTGTTTGTCTGAGACTTCATATGTGTTGCCCTCTTGCCCACATCTGGCTCACAAAAATAATTTCCGATCTGATGAAATAAAAGATTAAAGAATGAAGGAGAAAAAAAGATCCCTCGGTGATAGTCCAGAGTGGCTCTCGGTGCTTAACTTCACTGCCAGCAACTCATTTCAAGTTGAGAGGGAACAATCTGCACATATCACAGAGTCATTAAGATTCAGTTGACTGCAGATGAATGGCAAGTAACAAGGTGATGTTTATAGAGCTCCAGGTAGGGCCTTTTATGGCATTTCAATGCACTATAAATGGCCAAAAGTATGTGGACATCTGAACAAAGACATGAAGGATTGTTAAACAATCGATTCCGAAACCAAAGGCTTTAATCTGCTGCTGTTAAAGCCTCCATCATTGTATGAGGGCTTTTCCGCAAGATTCCAGAACCTTGCTGCTTTGATCCGCTCCCATTCAGCCGCAAGAGCTTTAGTGAGATCGGCCACTGATGTTGGGTGATAAGGCCTGGCTCACAGTCCTCGTTCCAGTTAATCCCAAAGGTGTTCAGTGGGGTTGAGGTCATGGGCTGCACTGGCCACTCAAGTTCCTCCACACCAAACTCAGAAAACCTTTTCTGTGAACCCGGCTTTATGTACAGAGACACCGGCAGGTTGAACCAGCACAGGCCTGCTCCAAACGGTTTCCATGAAATCAAAATTGGGTGGTGAGATTAAATACTTCCAAATGAAATGTAAATGTGAAGCTACAATATAAACAAAATTAACTAAAATAGAAGAAAATAAACACCAATTGTTTTAAGGTGTCCTTGTGTCTGCAACCTCAAAAACCTAATTAAAACTCGGAGTATGTGTTGCGTGCCATCTCACCTCTTCTATGAAATTATAATACATTTCATCCAATTTGTTAAAGGTTTAAAGGTCCGTAATGTCTTAATGGTGTCCTTGTATTTTCCAAAGTTTCAATAAAGGAACGATGTAATCAGTATATGGAAAGGAAAATTGAAGGAAAATACAGTTTAATTACTTCTTTTGTTGATTCCCATATGAAGGTAAAAAAAATTTAAATCGTCCATTTGTCCTTAGATAGATTTCACATTTGTATGAGCTCAGCTAATCTGCTGTCCATCGACTAAAAGAGACTCTTTTTTTATGAAATTTGTTTAAATAAAAAAAGAAATGCTTTTCAATTTTTTTTTTCCCTGTCAAATGTTTTTTGGAATAAGTAGACTAATAATGGACTTCCTGGCTTGCTGTAGTTTCAAGTATGTGGCTGTCACAGCACGCGAGTGAGGTTAAATCAAACTGTTGGTATTTTTGCCTGCACTGAACAGTGTTAGGTGGAGGATGTCGGGACAAATGTGGAAAGAAAGAGATATAGGGGGGGTGACATATAAAAAATCCTCCTCAGCCGGATTTATAAAGCCAGGACGTTGTGGTTAAACGGTGTCTGCCTCAGACCACGTGGCCAGCAGGACGTCCTGAGCAGCTTTTCTCACGTTTGATGGGAAATACATGAGAGTGACTTGATGACATGAAAAATGGCGAGAGGCGAAATGCAAAAAGGATCACAATCATGAGGAATAGGTTATGCTGGAGATGTTGACAAGACAAATGTTTGTTCATTGGGTTGTAATAATCTGTAATCAGAGCACAGCAAATGTGTTTTCCCTCAGACTGTTTTGTAGTGCAGAGAGATTTGAAAAATTGCCTTAAGACTGTGATCAAACACTGGATTCACATCATCTCTAACAGCCAGTATTAGAACATTTTGTAAACAGTGTTTATCTGTAATCGCTGCCTTTTTTTCACTGACATAGTAAAAAGCAAAAGGCATCACCCCCCCCCCCCGGATGGAGGCTGGCATTTGGAGTGGAGATGATGCGTTTTAAACAAATACTGTTGACTTTAGAAGTCAGACCTTTGGGAGTAAGTAGTTCCTCAAATAGCCATATAGCTGGGCAGCGTTTTCCCTGAGTGAAGGTGTGTCCTAGTTTGCACAGGAGTCAGTTTAATGGCTTTGTTGTGCAGGATATGCTTCGGAGAGAAAAAGTTTCTTTGAATTTTGTTGCCCAGCATATACTGTATATGAACGGACGGTTTGATTAAAAATAAACATTATTGTTATATTTTTTTGCCATCTTTTTATAGTGCCCGAGGATAATTGTTAGGTATTTTTACCATTATTGGAAACACATTTTTTTCCATTTCAGAATGTCAATGCTTTTTTACTTTCAAAAACCACCAAAACATACCATTATTATCATTGTGTCGGAACTCTTTGGTGGATTTGGTTTGCCACTGTGTGACTCTGACAGATGTGAACTGGTGCACAGCTTACAGCGAACATGCTCTTTTACAGCCTTTTTTATTTACGTACATAAACATTTCAATTAATACACGTGTAAGTGTTGTAGCATGAAGACACCACACTCCTACACACTACATACATTATGTACAGTCTTGTAAGTTCTGACACAAGGCCAATATTTGTGTGTGTGTGTGTGTGTGTCTAAAGTCAGGTACTGTATACTAATACCTTTAAATGGTAGTCATATTGCTCCCGAAGAACACCTGACCCCATCCATCTTTTCTATCAGCTGTTTCATGCAAAAGCTTAAGGTGCAGTAAATGGCTGGGGGGAAAATAATTTTGTAATAAATGTTCATAACTCATTCAGTCAAAGCCATTAAATAGATATCTCGTCTATTCAGTAACTTGTAAAATCTCAGATGATAGTTTTCCTCGAATTTTGGTGCAAATATAAATCAGATCTTTGATTTCAACAAGTTTCTTTTCTACCCTCAATTAAATTTCAGCCTTCCTGGATAATAACACTCCATCCTCTGTGATAATTGGGGTGATAACAGAATTTGCACGGTAGCATTGAGATCAGAGCGGACGTGTGTATTTTAGACATAATCATCTGAAGTTGAGTGGCAAACATGTTTAATGATTCATAAATAGAGTAAATTATGATTTGAGGTGCAGTGATGAAAGTTGTTATGAAACTTACATTATGTTATGTAAGTTTTCATCTATTTCTCAAGTTGATTTTTTTTGTTCTGTTGGTCTTTCCCTCGGTCAGTAGTACTTGGTCCGGACTTTAATATCTCAACAACTATTTATATTAAATTTTGATCTTTTGTGAACCCCTGACTTTTCTACTAGCGCCACTGAGTTTGATATTTGTGATTTTTAGTGAAAAAAACACAGTGTTACTGTTACAACTCTTCTATAGGTGCCCATTACATTTAGTTCTTAAATTCACTTTCCCTTCAGGATGAACTGTAATACCAGTGGCGATTCCTTGATTTTTTCTTATAGCGCCACCATCAGGTCATAATTTAGATCAAATACCTGCCAAACCAGTTACCTTCAGCTTCTGTTGTACTTTGCGTTTAGTGCTCACCATTAAATGTTAACATGCAAAACTAATATGGTGCATGCTATCCTTAGCATTTGGCCTGAGTACAGCCTCACAGAGCCACTACCATGGTGGCAGTCCCTTCCTATTCTTAAACAATACCTATAGCAGAAGGCTTTAAGCAGTAAACATTTTAATGTCACTCAAGCTGTGGTGCAAAGCAACTTAGTATATTTACTAAAGTAGTGTACTCAAGTACATTTTTGAGCTAGTTGCATATTTTGTATTTCAAATGTACACAACATGACACTTTACACCACTAATCACCGGAAATATAAATCTACCACCATTAACATTTGATTCATTTGACAGCTGTACTTTCTCTTTAATCGGCATATTAAAATTTTAGGAACCTATAAAAAGCATATAAAATATAATTGTCCAACGTTATATTAAATTACCCAACAGTGTATAAAATGTGTGAATTTTGCCCTGGGAACCAATAAAATGGGTTGAACTTTGCCCCACCTGAACCAGCGACATCCTTGAAAAGCTTTCTACACTCAGTCAATTTTGCATATTGAAGCTGAGAGTTGATCGTCTGTTCAGCTGAAGTACTGGAGGTTAAATTTAGTATCACCGCATCCTTACAAATAGGCGCATAATGAAAGCCAGTGTTTCGGCAAAAAGCAGAAGACTCAAGCTTAACCTTGCGTCATTTATTTATTCAGCAACACGGACCTCTGTGCAGGCAAACACCATTTCCACCGAGAAGAGAGTACATTACATTAATCTGACTAATGAGCTATCACATTGAATAAATAAATCTACAAGAACAATAATGTATTTTAATAAGAAATGCTAAAGGCCGCTCAGATGAAAAATTACCTCTCAAAAGTCTTAGCCTATGGAATAAATCTGACTTCCCCTTTTTGTTGACACGTGGCCGCCATGTGAAGTTGATTTTAATAATTGATCACCAGAAAGTGCTGGGAGAGAGCTTTGCCGATAAGCAAAAGAATAGGTTTTTGTGTTTGAATCACAACATCCTATCGATCCTCTTTGAATAACGCTTAGTGGAAGACTCACAGACTCAGGGATTATTTATGGGTCGCTCTTGACCTCAGCATTTCCCTGGGAGATTGTGTTTAAGGCTATGAAATTGACTGCCAAATCTGCACCCAAACAATGGATAAATCCAAAGTGACAGCAATAATCAGAGTGGAGAGATTATAAGTTCTCGGCTATATTTATTTATTTATTTTACAAAGACATACATCCTCATCAGCAACATCCAAGGTGGGGCGGCCTCGCCTGCAGGTTGGTCGCTTTCAGCTTGTGTGTTTTTGCGACACCAATCTCATTTGTCACCTTTGATCCATCAAGAGATATTTGTTTAAAACAGAGACAGCACTGGAATATTTTGCTGATGAATCTTGTATTAGTATAATACTCAAATCCCTTTGAATCAAAGTAAAAGTGATGCAAGGGTCATTGCTACATCCTAAACCTCCATTGTTAAGAGATATCTTTTTTTGTGGAGAATAGAAGTCTGCAGTCTGGAGGCATTTGAGAGGCTTTGTTAAAAAAAAAATGAAATAGAAATGTTTTAGTTTTTAGTGTCTCAACATGGAATCTTTCTTTTCCTTTGTCCATTCCACAAAGGAACTTATTTTTATTTATTTTTTTGTATTTCCTTTCCTTGCCTCACTTGTCTGTTTACACAATCTACTGATTACTGGGTCAAAGGGAAGATGCCCAGAAATGAAATTGTTTAAAGATTTGTTTTATAGAGTGGATTCTATCTTCCCGCTGTGCCAAACTAATACGCAGCAGTTTGAGAGAGCAATCAAATGGCAATGGAAATCTGAGCAGCTTAAAGATGAAACTCATTTTTTCCCTTAAGAGCTTGAAAATGTTCCAGAAACAAAAGTGTGAATCTCTTTTTCACTGCATCTGAACCAACAGTGGCCGATGTTCTCAGCCTCCTGCTGTTACACTATATTTACACTTTTACTGGGCCTAATTCATAGAACAACAGTGCTGGTGCTTCTCTTGTATTTATTCAAAATGACAGTTATATAATTTAAAATCACTTTCTGATGTAAACATTTAAATATAGATTAGTTTTATGCAGCTGCTAAACATTGACCACAGTCATAGCAGCCAGAAGTTGACATGCCAGGCCTGTCAAGCTTTGGATTTCTCAACATGTTTTTTTTTATTCAGGGCTCTAATAAGTTTGGAGGTCATTGCAATTTTCTGTGAGCTTTCTAAAACCAAAACCACAAGAGTAAAAGTGGTAGGAATGGATTATTATGTGGGTGTTACAGTTAATATTAGAA